>NW_003315576.1:0-99104 GCF_000151505.1 Trichophyton verrucosum HKI 0517
ATTTTTTTTTTTTTTTTGCAATTTCTATTTACAATATTTTTTTTTTTTTTCGAGCTTTAGCCCACCTGCATTACCCGGTGATCAGTACGGGGTATGGTGATGATAATAGGGCACGTATTAACTCGCAGACATTATATTCTTAATCGACTATCGCGCCAAAAGTATTATCTGCATTCCAACGGGTTTCAGACTGTTACTTTTTCTTTTTTGTATTTATATTTTACAAAAAAGAAAAGGCCAGTCAAAAAAGAATCGGTCAGTCAAATAGGAACCTGTCATTTCGCTTCTACCGTCATTGCCAGTCCATCTCCTGCTCTGCCATTTTCTTTTTTATTCTTATTGAAATTGTTATCCTTGTCCGCATCTACCTTCTTCTTGCGTGGCTCCACTGTCTTTTTGTACCCTTACTCTGCTGCTGTACTTTTCTTTTCTTTTCTATATAACTAACCAACTAGTCTCCAGGTATAAAAAAAGAAAGAAAAATAAAACACCACCAAAGAAGACAAAAAAGAAAAGAAACCAGGAGCAAGATGCGTGGCCCAGCTCGTCCCACTCGTTTGGCTTTGCAGCTGGCTTCATATTCCTGCTGCTGGCGTTGCTAGATCTACAAACTCAAACTTACGAGATTATAGTCGTAGGATGGAGGACTCTCGGTATATACTTACTTGCATCTGCCCCGGCCCACGCTTGGTCCTTGCTGATAACGCCCACACTGGCAGCTATATCGCATTTTCCCCGTTCGTATTCCATGGGTTGCTTGTTGTTGGCTCTCTCCTAGCCGTAAGCTGCTGCTGGCTTGTCTCCCGTGGTTAAGTGATTTTTGTTTTTGATACCACAAGGGGAACAGCGCAGCCTAACGCAGGCATATGGGTCATTCCCGCCACCCCTCTCCCTGCGATTGCAATTATTCTGTGACCACAGGCCAGCAGGAAAGAGTGACAGTAGTTACCGAAAGTAGTTCTGGTATGGTCAACTGCAGCTGCAAAGTTTCTTACTTTTTTCTTGCCTGAAGCCCGCAGGTGGTGAGGCCCAAACATTGCGGCTCGAGGCCCATGGATAATAAATACATCACCCAACTATGACCGCCAGCCGACAGGAGGAGTAAGAGAAAGAAGGCGACGTATATGAAGTAACAAACGAACGAACGAACGAACGAACGAACGAGTGGCTCTGGTGGTTACGGGGCTCGAAAGGTGCGAGTTCCACCAAGCTACTACCCGTGCTCACCACCCTCCTTTGAGGCACAACTCCGTTTTTCAAGACAGAATGCATGCTTAACCGATCTGGAGAACGGGGAAGAAGCAACAGACAAACCGACCAGGGAAAGAAAAGAACCGGTGTGGGCGGCATTGGTTCCGGTAAGCTGAAGCGGAGAGTCTTGAGCTAGCAGGTGAGGCATTGCGTATAAATTTACCACAACTGACTAGTTTATCATCATATCGGGATCGATCCCGTCAGGAGGAAAGGGAGGCCCCCTTTGCCTCTCGCGATATAGGTGTATTGCATGCACGTATATACATCTTACACCGGGCTCAAAACGAAGACTCCAAAAGCAAACCCGAAGGTGGAAATTAGCCGGGCATCGACTTATCAAAAAGCAAGGCAACCGCTCTGCCGGCTGACGAGGATGGGAATTCTCCGGGGGACCGCACTCCTTCAAGAAGCATATGTAGCAGGCGGGATGGGATAGCTACCTATCTCACATAACAGCAGCTAGCTAGTTCGAAGATGGGATATCCTGTTTCGACTATCAGGATTAATTATATGAACAGACTCGCTTCAAGAGGCATTTCCACCAATAAACCGCGAGGTCAGCCTGGTTACCGGGAACATGGATATTTTGCCTCCCTTTCCCCCCCCCTCTAGCTCTACCGTTGCTCTGCTCCGAGCGTAGAGATAAGTGACTATATATACACACAGTTAAGTACAGGTAGTCGGAGGATGCCTGGCGACAAACGAAGGCCATATATCTCTTGCAACTCGCTAGTCTGACGGGCGTGCTCCGTAACTAAGGGGGGTGAACAATGAGGAACGAACCCATGTGGACGGCATGGCTTTTAAAAAAAAACCGTTATGATTTCAACTTTTCGACGTGACCCTGACCCCCTTGCGCCCTTAGGATCGAAAAAAGGGCTTACGGACTACCTTTCCGGTACCCGGCGAACTCTGCTTGGGCGCCAGGAATGGCCAAGTACTGTGAGGGTCACGATGCCAGCAGACACCGTTGGCCCCTGAACCATGCCGATACAAAGCTCTTTTCCTTCTTCCTGTCCGTCTGACTGGCGCTTTGTATCACGATTGGGTTTCCGTTCCCTCTCGAGTCGTGTCCGTTTAGACATACAGGCTTACAGAAGTTACGTCGATGACATCAGTGGGTGCATTTGCTATAACTAAGCCTTCGCCGTATTCCTTTTTCCTACCTTTCCCCGGCTAGTTCGTTCGCTGGGTTTTAACTCGCATGCTTTTTATGGAGCAGCAGCAGTTCTATCGGTCGGTAGTTCGATCTCTGTCGACTCAGCCGGCTTTCTGTAGAACTGCCGTTGGAACAAGCAAAAAGAAAAGCGGCAAGAAGAACAGTCGGTGGTCGTGCCCGATAGCCTATGTATGGGTATGGATATCGACAGTCGAGCAAGGAGGACATGCGGCTGGAAGCGTACCCTGTCAAGCAGACTGCTTATCTCTCGATGACCAGCATCTTTATACGTCGAGGTAACTTCGCTTACGACCCGGTGAAGGGTTTCCTGGAGTCTCCATGGCCTCAGGGGGGAGGAGAGCGTCAAAAGGGCATCCACGAGTTTGCAGAGTTCATGGGATTTACTATATACTTATACTCATATCTACTCCGTACGGAGTACTGCTCTCTGGATATATCTACGACAGGCTCCAAGCTGATACAAAGGAAACATCCAGCTAAACAACTGGCTAATTGTGATGTGTTCCAAACACAGAAGTATGCTCCGGCATTGAGATCCCTGGACCACAGCGTCTGTAATTATTGAACCCAGGGTTTCTTTTTCCAGCCCGCATTCAACTATACATACTCCAAGAAAGAAGAAGGGGGGAAAAGCAACGGGGCCATGAGGGAAAAAGAAAGAATGAAAGCTTTAAGTGGGAAAAGGGAGACTTGCAAATGCTTAATATTATGCTTCCTGCCGGAGACTGCATCCTCTCTTCCCCGAGCAAATTACGCGAGCCAATCCACATCTGCGCGGACGAACTGGCTTTAACTCAGTGTTTGGACTGTGGGGAAGAGAAGAGGACGGCCCTGCTGGTCGGTTTGTGATGCTCCGTTAGTTCGAGGTGATGTTGATGATACGGAGCTTGCGTGGAAGCCGTTCCAATCGTCTTCACTCGACGAGGCGTCTCCAACTTCACACTAGTTAAAACAGCTGGCCAACTTGCTAGCTCGTGTGCTAAACCACCAGGGACAACTCCTCTCTCTTCCCCAGAATCAGGGAGAGATCGCGATCGGCTTGCGTTAGCCCCATGGCGATGACGCTGTTATGCAGAGACTCACCCTCCCAGCGAGTCAGCCCAGTTGCAGATGAAATTGTACTCCGTCCCAGCCAGAGAAATGGTAGATACACATACGAGCATGCATACACCCAGATTTCCAGCCTGTGGACATACATAAAAGGCATCACACAACAGCAGCGTTCATGCATGCATCTCCTTGAGCCACCGACGGTCTCCTCTGGGTCATGCCCCTGTCCATGTCCCGTCTTGGATGTAGGATGAGGGTTGTCATCCTGACGTCAACCTCGCACACACTACTACCATCTTGCTCTATATATATATATATATATATACTTACACATGGACGGGTATATCTATGTCAAGAGTGATCATGCGGTGAAGAATTAGGTTGTTCAGGTGTTAAGGTTAAATTAAAGTGGAAGATGAACCAAGGTCCATAAGAAGGCTAAAAGAGACGGGAAGAGAGAGCGAGGGAATGTTGATAGTTCCAGGATAAGGCAGAAGCAGAGGCAGTGAGGCATGAGGCAGGCAGGCAGGCAGGCAGGCAGAGGGAAGACCCGGCAGTTCTTCGTGGCCATGCCGTCCTGTCCAGCTACGTGAGTTTAAATCATGCTGGCTTCTCGTGCTCGTATTGACGTCTATCACGGACACCTTGCTTATTCTCGAGAGAGTTGCGAGATGGAAGACAGGCTGGCAGACAGACAGGCAGGGCAGGCAGGGCAGGCAGGGCAAGGCAGGCCAGAAGATTTCCGAGAGAAACCCGAAAGCTCTCTGGGCCCTTCGACAGTCACGCTGTGCTGCTGCTTTTCTTTTCTCCTTCCCCTATCCCTAACAACTGGCTCCAAACAACCAGACACGACACCAGCCAGATGACGACGAAGATCCCGTCCCCTACATATGTAACAACTATTCAGTTTCTGACTGCAGAGGGACATCAAGAGCACCAAGAGGCTGCCCATCCATCCCGTCCATCGCCATCCACAATATCCCTCCGACTCAGCACCTCTCCCACTTGGCGCATGCACCTGCGTCTCCACAGGTTCTTCGCCCTGCTCTTCCCAACATCTGGGAGAGTTTTCGGAAGAAAACTGTGAAATTTCTCTTCCCTGGGATTGAACCTTATAGCTAACTAACGACCTGCCTCTCTGTCTGGCTGGGCTGGCTTGCTTGGTCTCCTTTTCGCGCTGCCCTCATCCTCGTCCGCCCTCGCTCGGGTCCATCCGTTCGTCTTTCTCGTATGTATATACTTCCGTATGAGCGGGTGAAGGACGATATTTTTGGATCCTTACAGCCAAGCCTCCGCTCACGAGTACTAAGTGTAGCCATATGTATACTTAATACTGGCTTCATGGACCAAGAGACGACGAGAGGCCTGTCGATGGCCAAGTGCCCAATCCTTGACGGACAAGGACGGACCCCCCCCCCCCCCCCCTTCTTTGCCTGAAAGGGGGACGAGAAATGTGAGCAATGTCATGCAGATAGCCGAAGCCCTAGAGCGTTCATTGGAGGATATACTGTCCCAAAGGGTCGCGGACAACCGAACTGTCGGGTTCTTACCATCGTCGACGATAATTGTGTGACAAGACGCTGTCAGCTTTTGTGTAAGTGAAATTGCGGCACAGTCTGAGTCTGTGTATGTGTGTGGGAGGAGTTGAGCTGCTCGACTTGCGACCCAACACTCCAACACTCCATGCAGCCGCCTCTATACTTGTCACACCGGCTACTTCGCCACTATGGATCGTGCCACAGATGACAGCCGTTGGCTCTACGGAATAAGTATATATACATCTAACCCACTATCGGACAGGTGTAACGACTATCCGCAACTGTCTGAATAAGATTATGATGTGTCCGGTCTACTGGCATCCTTCGACCCAAGGAAGGGGACTGTCTGCATCCCTCCTGGTCATCCAACAGCCTGTCTTTCGGGATTCCAACCCCTGAACAAGAGAAAGAAAAGGGCCGCAGACAAAAACCTAATGGGCGGTGAGAAAAGGGCTTTCCCTTGCGTACCAACAGCTTCTAGATTAACTGAGTGTGCCTTGCTAGGTCAGAGGAGAGGCTGGGGAATTGGTGTCATGCAAAAGGACGAGGGGGAAGAAACCATCACTTACGCCGTCTTATACATCTCCATGCATGAGACGAGTTTAACGAACCTGTCATGAAAGAAAAGATAATAATAAGAATAGCAGAAGCCAAAACATTACAAAAAGAAAAAGAAACAAGATATCAGGAATCCGGTACGCTGGACGAAGAACGGATTTATACGATGCACAACTTCCCCCTCTCTCATGGGCGGCCCAAGGCTCTGGTTAATCTAAATCCCGACAACTACCAGAAACAACCCCAGATTGCGTATCCGGAGAATGGGAGCAAAATAAAAAGGCTATGTGTGTAGGTAACTTCTGGAGGTACTTCTCCTCGATAAGAAAGTACCGCTGTCTCCCTTCGTCCCAGTGGAAGTATTATTAATTGAAAACCCCTGTCCTTTATAAGCCGGCCAAGTCTCACCAATCGTAGCAACATTCCAAAGCCCGGGGCGTCAGGGGCCATAGCAGAGATTGTATATGCCTCTATGTCTGGGCTGAAGGAGAAGAATCCATAAGCCCAGGATGCGCGCATCAGTATGTACATCCGTCCGCCAAAGATGCCTGCTGGGAGGGTCCCTTCAGCTGGTCCAAACAACCAAAACGGGGTTGTTTTGTTTTAATTCTCCCACAGAAACGAGGTATTATTATTAAACTCCGTCTCTTGACTTTCCCTTCTCTCTTCCTTGTCTTTTATTCTTGTTTGTTTTTGGAGTTAACTTCGTGGGAAAACGTCTTATCTATCCTGCAAGGCTAACGGTTTCAGTAGCCGGGACGAACCTAGGGGGTGTTGAGGGTGAACCACGGTCAAGCTGGCTTAATTACTATTATTATGTCTGGCCACCCCTTCTCGAACATGGCCAGAGAAACCCAATCGACGCCTCAAAACTAGTCATGCGGGCCCCAAGAGCGGATAGTTTCGCATGAAGCTGAAGAGAGAGGGTGACATGTCCGTCGTTTAGGTGAGAGCCCGGTATACTCCGTACATATAGTAGTATATCGACAGTAGTGTTCTCCGTATTCCATAAGGAATATGAGAATCTGATCTTCCTCCCGTTCTCCTCTCCAGCAAGGCCACCTGTTCGTCGCAGAAGTGCTCCGTTAAAACGGAGTCGACTCCTTGCCCGTCCCATCCCAGCTCCTGGTCCATAAGTAGTACAAATCTGCTCTGTCAACATCCGACACCCCTGAACGCCAGCATATAAACCCCAGCCATTATATTCTAACCAGGTTAATGCGCTGCGCAATATTTCTGCGGATCTCAAATTGCGTGATTGAAGATAAAATAGCCTGATCCGATCCAGACTTCTGGGAAGCCGTCCCGGCGATGTCTAGCCCCTGGCCCGGCATATAGGACGCTTAATATAGCCATGGTCTGGCAGGTGTGAATATATGTCAAACCCCCGGTCAAAACACAGTTCCGCGGCAGCCCATCACCATGCTTTGCAGGGAGCGGCCCATAAAACTTGGTAGCAAGAGAACAACGGGTGGAAGGGTCCTGTATTACGTTGTAACTCACGATGCCTGGTGCCATGCCATGTTGTTCCCCTTTTCACAAGGTTTATCTTCAGCATGGGATCGATGTCAGTCGTTAATCAAAGGTGCCAGAGAAGGCGCCTCTTTTCTTAGACTCGAGAATCATCCCTCTCCGTGCATTTGAAGATTCCAATTCGAACTAGACATGCTAGCAGGCGGTATTCGAAGAAGAGGCCGCCCCTCCCTGACCCCAGATGATTTGCGACTGACAAAAGCTATCCCTGAACGACTTCCACACTCCCCGGAGATTAAAATATTCGTACCTGATTTCTACAGGCTAGATCTTCAAGAAAAGGCGACCTCCAATCCCACCGGCTAACTTGAAGTAACCCCCCTACTCTCTCTGCGAGGTAGTCTCCCCATATACATGGAAGCCATGAAAGCCACCGCAAAAGGATCTTCCGGCTTCCTCGTCTCTCGAAATTCCTTGCCAGCCAATGGAAGTGCCTACAATATCTGCTGTCCGTCTTCCTTGACAGATAGTCAACTGTGCTTCCATAACTTTCATTTTTGCATCTCTCTCTGCTTGCCCGGTTGTCTATCACCCACTAAATCCCAACCCCAGTCGGTGATGCCTTGCCCAGGTCCAGGTTTGAGCGGGATGGAGCGAGCCCGTCTACGCGGAACGCATAATATATTGGTGACAGCAAGAAAGAAAATGTCTTCTTTTCCTTTCTGATTGCTGCATGTTTATCCCGGATCGTTTATTCCCACTCCTTGTTTCGTCCTTGACTGTTCACGTTCTGCTTTGTGCTCTGGAGTTAAGATTTTCCCCTCAAGTTCGGTAGCTGTGATCTATGACTCTATCGCGACCATATTATTACTTCGTTGCGACTTGATATTATAGTTATAGCAGATCATAATTGAGTATTAGAACACAAACAGACGAACGAGATCGCCTGAGGAAGATGGATTTGACGAGTGAGGGTAACCTACCTACTTGGCCTGAAGAAATGCCATTACCTGCGCGTCATCAGCCAGCGCCTCTTCGGTACGATCCTAATTAGGCGAAACTGTATACATTGAGCAAGATCTGATTTGATTGAGCCGGTAAACACTCCTTGAGGGGTAAATCCTGACTCTGGCCGGATGAATATCCAAAAACAGGTGCCTCTCGCTGATTTTTACCGTAAGCTGTACAATGTGGCGCCAATCCTAGGCCGACTTGCGCTGATATTTGAAATTAACCATCACGATAACTTGCGAGCTATCGGCGCAAAATAAGCACCCGTCTTGCTTCAAGGTGAAAGTACTTTGATCTTCTGGACTCAGAGGCATTGCTCTGGTTTTATTAGTCCTGTCCTGAAGAGTTGAGTTAGGGATAGGTCGATATCGAACATTTCAGATCCTCACCAATAGGCAAAGAAGTTCATACTGCATATGACACGGAGTGTGCTGCCTCTTACGACTCAGCTGGGTAAAGTCGGAAGCCAAAAGCTCCCACATGAAACCTTTTTTGAGACACAGAACGCCGCACTCCTCTTCTGGCCCCAACGCTCCCAGATAAATCAACAATGCAAATGAGCCGGCTAGGGAAACGTTGGCCCCCTCTGACGAACAGGGATGTATAGGCAATCTACAATCCCTCATTTAATGGCTCGAAAGCTTTGGCTGGGTGTTTTCGCAGGCGTCATTTCGCCTCACTTGTTGCGATTTTTGCAGGTCTACTTGGTATCAGGCGTTTAGCCCGAACACGTCCGTCACAAGTAATGATAACCGTTCTTAGTAGCGGTGACCTCAGCCGTCTCGAGTGTCTGATCCAAGATCATCGCTCCGGAATAGAGATTCTATCATCTTTTGCGGGTTCTCGCAGCTGTCGTGCGAATATTTATGCAAGAATATCTTCTCTGTACGGATACAGGAATCACGAAAATCGATAGTCGTTTTTCTTGAACCACAGAGCTAGGTTAGGTCTGCATAATGAATCCTCTGAGCCAACATGGATACCCCGTTTTTTTATGCTGGAATCAAGTCGGAATGAATAGAAGTTCCCGCGGAGTGCTCCGTATACCCAGACGCGGGATATGTCCTCAACCAGGACTTATAGATAGCTTCACCAGATCATCAGCAAGATTACTTCGGTATGAGCAGATCAGTTGTGGTTCCTGGCGGTAACACATTCCAAAGGCCATGTTGAAATGAAAGCTCACGTGCTGGCATAATCCCTTCAGCGATATACAGGGGTAACCTGAATTGTGCCAGTACCACAGAGTGATGCTCTTCGAATATCATTAGTTGACTCGGTGCTGCATATCGCTCAATAGATCTAATGCTTGTAATCACTTCTGTTTGGGAGTGATCGGTACACTTTCCAGGAAAGTGACGTGGATGGCAAACACAAGACGGTATAAATCATACCAGCCAATGGAACTTTTTGATGTCACAGCCTCATCACTCTGCCCAGATGGATGCACCGCAGCTCATATATTTACGTATGCGAGCGTTTGGGCTGTCAAGTTACCGGGCCCCACCGCAAAATCTTCTATATTCTGGTTTCTCCTTCCACAGGAGGACAGATAATCACAAAGCCATACTATCTCAACCTGGGCAGACGTTATGGTTGAGGAATATCCCACTTGGGAAAGGCCATGTGTCACAGCAAGCCGAATGGTCCATGGAGAATGACTCAAAATAAGGCTCGGATTTCTTGAAAATCGCACACCATACCTCAGAGGTATACGTGTGGCGAGCTGGATGAACCGTGGCCTCTGGAGAATTTTTTTCATTTTCATTTTCATTTTTTCTTCTTTTTTACCAAACGACCAACATGAGAGTTGCATGCAGGTGTTAACATGAAAGCGGTCTATTATGCACAGAAATGGAGTATAGGATGAACTCCGAGACCCAGACGCAAGATGTCCATGGCGCGGTTGATCGTGTTTATCATGCAAAGAGTCCCGATTGCCAGGTTAGGCAAGGGTATGAGCCATGGACTTTCTCAGAGAAAGGCAGAAAAAAAAAAAAGGACTAAGCTGGTTAACGACATTCGCGATTGTCATGCGATGCAGCATCGTAAAGGGCAACTAGATGAGTTGTTAAACTTTCTGGTTTCCCGATGAGGCGGTGTGAAATTCGATTGGACTGTGTCTAAGCCTTAAGAAGATCTTCGGAGGCCGCGTGAATCCCATGGGCGCAGCTGAAGAGCGTATATGTTAAGAGAGGGATAAAAATTTAATACCCAGGTGTTGCCTGTTGGCGTAGGGCTAGGGTGGCTGGTGGTTAGAACTAGGATATGGCGAACAGGCAGAGAACGTCATATTCCAGAAGGTGTCGTACTTCGTCTGGGTCCAGCGTGTATCGAATACAGTATGCTTTCGCCATTATTAGGAGTGAGAGGAGCCTGAGCTCATGACGGTCAGCAAATGGATGGCTTTCACAGACAAAGAGCGTCTAACCACTTCATGTCAAGTGGCAGCTCTGTGGGCTTGCCTCGTCCTCTACCTGAACATGGAGCAACACAGCCGAGCTCTGACGGGTGAGGGAACATCAACGTCACCAAACTTGAAGCACTCGGCCGTCTGACCATCCAGCACTTCCAGATCCGTGGAGGCATGATCCTTGTTCCCCATCCATGCTCGCGGTGTTCGAGTGTTGTTGTTGTTGTCGTTTGTCCGAGTTGTTTGTCAAAAACTCCAACAAAAAAGAAAAAGCATCAACAACTCCATCATGTGACTAAGACCGCCTGGTGAGATCCCCTGTCCAAGACCCCTTTTTGCGGGAATTCGCATCTTCTCTTTTTCTTCTGTTGCTCGCGATTGTTGTCATGGTAGCTGTCTGTTTCTGTTAACAGCGCTGGTATTATCTCTGCCTTGTACCCTTTGATCAATTGTTGGTTGGAATCGCTAGTTAGTTAGCCTTGGTTGGAAGACATTCAAACATATATCAAAGACCAAGATCAAACCACTACACACAAGGACAAACCAAAGCAAAGATCTCAGGGGATTATTTTCATATACGAGCAGTTCCCAGCTAATGAAACTTACGTTGATTTTCTATACCCAGCGGAGGGTCTTCACTCTCCTAAATACATGGTAATACCCTTTTCCCGGCCAGTCCAACTATTGCCAATGAGAAGGAATGGCCAAACATGAACGCATTTATATACAGTGGCACAGCGATGCATATTATGCATGTAGATGCTTTCTACTTGGTCGTCCTTCTTTGGCTGCTTCTCCCGGAGAACTACCAAATCAGCTCAAGGCACCCTTAATATAGTCTTTCAGTTGTCCCCATCAAAGGACAACGTCGAGGCTTCGATAACCAAGGAACAAGTCTGCGAAGCTTTGTTGCACAATCTTTGTGTATAGTTTTGATATCAAAATGAATGGACTTGTCTGTTCAAATTCAAACAAACAAGTAACAAAAACACGCACATACTTGAAATGTATATAACAGGGTAACTACACGAAAAAGCTACCCTGTACACTTCAATGACGCTATATATTAAGCTCACCATTTACTACACGCATTCAATACCAGAGGGACTGAATTTTTAGATTTGGCGTAAACTAGACGCAATTTATTACTAGACCCCAGTCTCATCGACAATATCTCAATTTACAATGGCAAATAACCCAACCAGCCATAGCGCCAATACTTCCAACGAGAATAGCCGCGGAAGGGTAAGCATAATACTCTACTCTTGGGGTCCCTTCTTGCACTTTTACTGACTACAATTAGCTTAGGTTGTTCTACTCCGATTGGGGTCTATATTTCAGAAACCCAGCACTGGTTTCCGGAGGCATTAGGAATGGAACAGGTGTACTGTGTTATAGGAACTGCATTTTGACTGCCTTACTACATCAGCCCCTCTTTGTTAATTGGTTGATGCTCCACTTGCTGAACCATAGGTCAGATAATTCCGAGGATTGTGAGAAGTGTTTCGCCTGCTTACTGGGACGTCTGGTTGACGAATATTGGACACCAAACCCCTCCCTAAAACTGGAACTAATCATTTCTCGATTATGGAAGGAGTGCAGCCAGTTCTGGGACACCCGTTCCACGGACCAACAGGATTGCATTGAGTTCCTGACCAGGTTGATCTCCCAGATCGACAACTCTACTGATACGGGGGATATACAACATATATTCCAAAATGTCTTTAAATACCGGAGCACTTGCCAAACCTGTCAGCACACCAAGTATTCCGAAAAAGACCATTCATGGGTGCTGGGTGCTTCTCCACCGGAGCAGAGATTGGGGTCACTCGAGGACTGCATTCAGGAGTATATGAGGCCAGAAGAAATTGCAGGATATCATTGTGATAACTGCGGTAGCAATTCGACTCTTCATCGGGAGATGTTTATTAAAGATGCTCCTGAGGTGTTGGTTATCCAGATTACCAGATTCAAGGTATCGGAGAGTGGAGAGTCTTCTAAAGTGACGGCTGAGGTTCAATTCGCCGAGGATCTAGATCTGACGGAAAGGTTGCTCCCACAGGCGAGAGAATTCGGAGACACCCTTCGCTATCAACTCACTTCGGTTATCGTCCACCGCGGTGCCACAATAAAGGAGGGCCATTATATGTCATATGTCAAAGGGCCACGAGGCACCTGGACGTGCTTGAATGACGACTTTTCATGTGAAGCTGACATTAACGTCATCCTTAGGTACCAGGATGATAATAACGTTCCGTATGTCCTGATATATAACAGGCTACCTCTTTTTAGAGGATCGCCTGGGGCAATCAACAACGACCCAGCCATGACAGGGAGTTATTCACTCGCTGGAAGAATTGAGCCTTATCTACTAGCCAATGCGAATGAGACGCCTACGGATGAACATGGGGTTCCAAAACGTATCATTACCCCTGGCCAAGGTGAAGAAGCTACTGTGGAAGTAGGTGACGGCTCGACCGACTTGATTGAAGTCTTGCGTAGCTCAAATACTGGTCTCTCTGGCAGCCCTGACTCGATTTTTCGGTGGGAAGTCCAGCCAGCAAAGGTCGACATCGAAATCACCATGGGCGGAAGGGTCTTCAGAGGGGCCGTTCAGGGTCTGTTTGAAAGTGGGCAAAAGCGGCCTAGGCCTGACGACTTGAGAGAAGCTGGCGCAATGCAGGAGGGTAGTGTGAATCTCACACCTTCGCCTCTAGGGGGCAATAATGGAGGGAAGAAGCAGTGTCTCCCGGCAGAGAAGAACGGCGCAAGTCCAAAGGTAACCGGCCAACTCGTCCCAAGGCCGAGCACAAGGAGAGGACTTATCCCAGGTGGATAAGTACTGGGAGTGTGAAGCTTGGGGAACACGGAAATGGGCATCAAATCAACGCTAGGACACTTTTCTCCTGGCCCGTCAAGCTATTTCTGGCGTGTTATAGGGTGCGTATGGGGATCGGAGGTCTGTGTTGCAACTTTGCAAAGATGTTGGGTCTCTGGAGGATTCGGCCTAGCTATTTTTATAGAGTTGATCTTGGTTGTTATAGGCATGTGAGGGCCCCTTTGTATGTAGTTATTTGGCTAAAATCAAGCATCAGTTATAATAATAACTCACTAGTTATGGCTATGGCCACAGACATGCATAAACTAAACTGTTGCAAGGAACATATCTTGGACAAAGGCGCTGCTGCTACACGGATGCTGCATAGTTAATGCTGGCAAGTTCGTATAAGTCCTGAACCCTCTCTTTCCACTGGATCGACCACTCGAGCAGGCAAGGGGCTGCGTTTCGTCCCTGGCTCCAGCTCTCCCAGACTCAAATTCCCATTCAACCACCCGTTCTCCCAGCTGCACGGGTTTTGATTAACGCCTCCGGGGAAAAGGGATGCTCAGTGAAGCCGGTTCGATGTCAGCCCTTCGCTCCGGGAGCCCAGAGAGCTCGCTCCCCTGTTCGTCAGTCTTTATCACGGGCCTTATAAGGCAGCTCGCCGCCTGTAGCCGAGCCCAGGAGCCTCTAGATGGTATCTCTATAACACCGGACGTTGAAGACGACGAAGGAGACACACCGAGAAACCCATTATCGCAGCTGCCGGCAGATGTTGTGGCAAAGGCGAAGCCGTTGGTGCTGACATTGCACTGTCTGTTCCCAAATGAGCTGCTTCCAGCTCTTGATATCCTCGACCGGGATCTGATTACTAGATACACTATCAAGCCCCGGAACAGTGGACCCCCGGGAGAGGCCATATGCCGTCCAGAGTACGGGGAAGATGGAGGAGAGATAGAGGTATACTGTGGAGATGACCCGAGGACACAGCGGCAGCAGAGGCGCGATATCAACAGAGAAGATGACTACGAGGGCGAATGTTTTGATAGCGAGATATATTTCGTCTTGTCTACAGCTGCGAAGAGGAGACCTGGAGTAGAGGAAGACAATCACCGGCAGCAACAAGAGAGCGAATATCAGGTTTGTCTTGATGCATGGAACTGTACATGTCCCGCGTTTACGCTGGCCACCTTTCGGGATCTTGATCCAGAGATGGAGGAAACGCCGCCCCAAACAGAGGGCGATGTTGAATTACTGGTGAGGAATGAGCCGGTTGATACCACTACAAAGAGCAAAAACTGGGTGTTTGGTGGGTGTCTGACCCAAAGCACACCCTGTAGGTCTTCTCCTTCGGGCTGTTGCTTCATGCATGATTCACCATCCATTTGCAAACATTTACTGGCGTGTACACTTGTATCCCAGTGTCCAGGTGTATTTGGTAGCAAAGTACGGAGATGTGAGATAGATTCTTGGGAATTTGCGGGAAAGCTTGCGGCATGAAGGAGAAAGGTGTCAACCATAAGGGTTATCTTACAAAAGTATATATAGCATGGCTCCGGTGTTTGAATTAGAGGTTTAAGGAAGCAACGTTAATTCAATGCCATTATATTTCTGATCCAGTGCGTCGACCCATTCCACAGATGCTCTATTGGGGAAAAGATACAGGCAATATTTGACATATCGCTGACTAGTTCCAATTATTCTCTGAGACGGAAGGAAGTAGAGGGAAAATGAAGTCGAAGAAAACCATAAGGAGCGAAAAACGGCGGCTCTAAGTGTATTGATGTAATCCATTATTTCTTCTTCCCCTTCTCATTCGAACTTGGCTCGTCCTTTGTATCTGTCCCTGAAGCGGAGCCCGATTTCTTATTTTCGTTATTTGAACTGGCACCGGCTTTCTCTTCCTTTCCCTCTTCCTTCTTTGCCTCTCTTTCCTCCTGCTGCTGACGATTCTGGATCTTATTTTCTATCAAGTCGTGGAACGCAGTTATGGCTCGGATCAAACTGCTGATGTAGATGGACATAAGCTGATCGTTTGTTTTGATGTTCATGGCACGGGCAAGCTCGGTGTTCTCGATTTGCTGTTCGGCGCCATTGGCACCGGAGGGAGTGCCTGGTTTGGCTGTAGCGAGGTTTGGCAGGAGGTTGAATACATCTTGGAGATGACCGAGGATGGCGTGGTTGACGGGGAGGTCTCTGTCTAGTACCTTCTCAAGATACTGGCCAATATCCCGAAGCCTAAGATGAAGGCCTTGTAGAGACTGAAGTTGTGACGTTATTCTGGTGGAGAGGGTGCCAACTGCAACATCTCTGATATCTCTTAAGAGATGTTCTACACCTATTTCCTCGGCCTCTTCAGCTTCTATTATTGAAGGGGTATGAACGAAAGTCTTGGACGTTGTTGTTCCGTCCTACATGTTCGATGTTAGCTTGTGAGTTCTCGGGACAATCGAGCCACACAGGAACGCTGGATCTCACATCTTTGATCTCTTCAACAGCAAAATATGCATCAGTAGGCACCCCGACTTCCTTCGGCTGCACGTCAATAATGACAAGTAGAGGGTTTGGGTTGTATCGTTTAAACAGCTCGTTGATCTCTAGATCCGACGCTCTCAGCTTCGGGCCGGAGTGATACCATCCAATCAGTTTCTCGCGGGCGTTAATCTTCTTGAACATATCGTTCATAGACTCGACGAAGTTGTGGTCTAAAAACCAGACTGAAGGGTCCTTGTCATCTTCTTCGAAAGGTACTATATTGTAGAGTGAATTGTTAGTAGAGCTGGAATACAGGGCTCCGCTGCTTCAATGTATGATAATAACTCCGCGCATTCATGGCACATACCCGCAAAACTGTTGGACACGCGGACCGTTTTCCCATCATTCTGGCCGAGTAATACACCAACCACTCGCTTTCTAGTCCCCTTTGCTGACCGTCCATAGTGATCTGCTGCCGAGAGAAGAACTAAGGGAGCAACGGTAACAGTTGTGGTGACGAGGGAGAGGGTATCGGTGGTAGTAGCAGGCATGATGGAACGGACAAAACGAGGTCACTAGAAAAGACGGAGGGGGGAGGTAAAGAAAAGAAGAGGACACAACGAAGAAGGTATGGAGGCAAGCAGCCAACGGTGGTAAATATCTGCTATCTGCAGCTCCTCGTCTTCGTCTGCTTGTTTTCTGTCTGTCTGTCTGCCTGCCTGTCTGTCCGTCCGCCGTGTTGACTTGAAGCTGCCCCAGAGCTTAAGCGCAAGCTTTTGGGAACAGAAGCGGCATGCTGAATAAGCATACCAATGACTAACAAGTGACTAAGCTTTTATGATTAATACCATCACGTGATAAAGCTCTAGCCCGTGACTGCTGAGTCATCTTTGCCGTGTGCCGGCTTTAAGCTCGTCGCGCTGCAGGTTGAAACCAACCAAGAGCGGCAAGAAAAAGCAAGCATCAGGTTAATCCTCGCCGACGTTCTTCGTTTCTCTTCTTCGGATCTGCTGAACGCTCTTCTTTCTTTCATCTCCTCAACCTCTCCGCTCTTCATCTGCTTGCCAATTGCCATCTCAGAGTGAACGCGCTCTCGTCCGGTTCCTGATTCCAAAGGATTGTTCTTATTCTTTGACCACCTTCATCCTCGGCTCACAATGGCCCCAGCTAACAACGGCGAATCGATCGATGCCCTGAAGGACCTCATCAATAGCTTGGAGTCCCGGATAGTTGGATTGGAGAAGGCATTGCTCAATGGCGGTCATTCAGACTCCAATTCGGCTGCTGAGTCGATGCGGATGATCCTGATGGGCCCTCCTGGTGCCGGTATGTAGCGTCTTGAATACACGTCCGTCTTTGCCGAAATGTTCGACTGACCACCGTGGCTCGCAGGCAAGGGAACCCAGGCGCCCAAGATCAAGGAGAAATACTGCGTGTGCCACTTGGTATGTCTATATTTGCCAACCGACTTGTCTATACCCTAGTATCGTCCATTGTCGCTCTAACAACTATGTACAAGTCTACCGGTGACATGCTCCGATCACAAGTCTCCCGCCAAACTGAGCTCGGCAAGGCTGCAAAGAAGATCATGGACCAAGGTGGACTTGTCTCCGACGAGATTATGGTCGGCATGATCAAGAACGAGTTGGAGTCGAACAAGGAGTGTAAGAAGGGGTACGTTTTACCGCCATTTTTTTGGGACCATGGTCCAAGCTTACTGACGCAACACTTTTTCCCCCTTGCCTCTTCACAGTTTCATCCTTGATGGGTTCCCTCGTACAGTTGCTCAAGCTGAACGACTGGATGACATGCTTCGCGAACGCAAGCAGGCGCTGCAGCATGCTGTCGAACTCCAGATTGATGATAGTCTTCTTGTTTCTCGGATAACGGGCCGACTTATCCACCCGGGCTCTGGAAGATCCTACCACAAAATCTTCAACCCACCGAAGAAGGAGATGACCGACGACATCACCGGGGAGCCGCTTGTCCAGCGCTCTGATGACAACGCCGAGGCATTGAAGAAGCGGCTGGCCACTTACCACGCCCAAACCGCGCCTGTTGTTGGATACTACAAGAAGACCGGTATCTGGAGCGGAATTGATGCCAGCCAGGAGCCTGGCCAGGTCTGGAAGAGCATTCTCGGAGTCTTCGAGCAGAAGCAGTCTCCAATTCTTAGCAAGATCGGCTTGTCCAAGTAATTCTTCTGAGAAGCCCCATACAAAACCACGGCCCCCTACCTACTTTTTGTTCCGCATTCGCCTCCTCGGTTGTCAGGAATACGTGTCTACGACTCTCTATACATGGGATACCATTTATTCCCCTATTTTGAGGCTTTTTGTTGCTTTGATGGTTAGGAACTACTGAACGTGTATAGACCTGCGGGATCTGGTGCTCTTGTATACTGTACGTTACTTGTTAGAAATACAATGCATCTGTGCTATTGCTTCTTTTTTTATGAGCAATATATTCATATAAATGCATTGTATTCCCCCCCTCTCTCTCCCACTATCTGCGCCCTTTGTCTTCCTTGCTCCCCATAACGGGAAGTTCCTGTCCAGAAGCACCATGCAGTGCTCTTTTTAATGCAACTTCAGTGGAGTCTTCTGGTCTACTATCTTTTTACTTGCATATTATTCTATCGCATCTTTTCTTCATGGCCTCAGTGATCCACTGTATAGCTGGTCGCCGACTAAGCAGCTAGACATATCAGTATCAACTTCATCTTCCCCCTCTTGTTTATCACCACATCACATCCACTGCAGATTTCAGTTTCTCCCTGGTCAAAGTCTTTGACTACCTCTTGTTTCTTTAGGTCTTTCACTATCATATCACTTCGAGAATAGCAATGGGGTGTGTACTCTCCTGCTCTTGTCTCCGTTCTCATGGAGAGCAGGCTCAACCACACAAGTACGAGATTGGGAGACCAACCTGGTAAGTATTTGGCTCAAGGGACACGGCTCCTCCTCATCCGCCCTATTTTTATATATATATAAATGCAATATGGCTAATAAGAGTTGCTTTCTAGCCCTTCTACTACTGTTGATATCAGCTTGCTGAACTTGCAGCGTAAGTACTACAGATACAAACCCCTCCAGTGGATTGTCCAGGATAAGCCTCCATGCTCCTTTCTTTTGTGCTACGACTATTTGACGTCAATTTCTGCCTTCTCGGAGACCATGTAAAGCAATCTCCACGTCAAAATACACGTGTACTTCGCGTTTTCTTGATTATTTCTCTCGGGGGTTAACCAGTTAACTGTTCGTTTGGCTACAGCGATTCACCCGGAGGATCCAAATAATGCCTCGCGTCCAGCACTTATCATGCCGATGCAGCACTCCTTGGACATGGAGTTGATTACTGCCGCAGCCAGATATGCTGATGAGAATAGATCTCGCGTAAGTTAACATGAATATCCCGCGCTTTTCGCTTCGTGGTGAACTTTAACTAGTTAGTTACTACTCAAACTCAAGCAACTAATATCTTCACAGCGTAACATCCATACCAACCCAGAGGGTGTAATCGGCCATGCACGTACGGATAGCAGCATCTATGGGTCTGGAAACTCGGGTTCCCCTGACGTTCCAACTCCGCCAACAGGTGCTGCCACCAAGACAGGTGCGGCAGTTACGGAACCGGCTCCTCCGCACCAGGGAACTGAGGCAGTGGTCGATGACGAGCCTGATACTGCAACTGCCAACGTCAATGATTCTGACATCCCCAACACTGCAAAGGCTCCTGCTACTGGCACTCAAAACCACCAGTGACCTCATAAAGGATGCCTTTCATTGGCTCAGAGGAGAATTCTTCTTTCGATCTTGACCGCTTCGTATCACGTCTACTCTACCTGTTACTGACTAAATGTCTACGGCCCCTTGTTTTTGATTCCAAAGTTGTGTGGTTATATCTGTGCCTTGTACCTTTCTGGGGTGGAAAACCTTTGAAATTTGACTGTGTGGCGGGTACTTTCTTGATGTCATTTGCGGCTTGGTCGGTGTTCTTACATGGGAGGTTTACGATGGGGCTTTGTTTTTAGTGGCTGCTACAAGTATGAATTAGATTATTTTAATCAATAGCTTTCTCTTACCCCTACTCAATATATTCAAAGTTATATGCCTCTCTATAATATAAGAGAGTTCTACCATGGTTATGTGAGGTTAGCTTAGCATTAGAGATGATTAAGGTTACAGCCTCCCGCGGCCGCTAGTTAGCTTATTTTGACTCACAGAATTGATTGATAAAGTAGATAAAGATAAAGAGAGCTTAAATGTATATATAAAACCATAGGAGTTATCTTATTTCTGTAATTCCTATCACTACCTAGGGATACTATCTCTGTCCCATTAATATTAGTGTAAAAGTACTTTGTATGGGAGAAGGTCCTACAGTGAAATAAAAAGCAGGTCTATTCGCCATGCAACTGAAAGAGACTTAGGCATTTCCCGCTGTGTGTAAACATGACTGAAACAAGTATTTAAAGGGGAAGATGATAACGCAAATGGGATATATGGATATCGGGAATGTAGATTGGGGGTAATCAGGGGCCAGAAAAGCAAAAGGACACGATGATGGGTGCCTGGAGAAATCATATGGACAGTGGAATGAAAATTGTTATCCCTTTTTGTTTGATAAAGTCGCGGAGAAAGGGTCATGAAGCTGGCTCGGTTTTAATTCTGACGCTGGATGTAGAGAAATCCGAATCCTATAGATCGAGCATGAAATTAGTAAACGTTTTAATATATTCTACATATCAAGACATCAAGAGAATATGCTCACCTCTGCTTTTCGTTTGCCGAGAACAGAATCCGGCGTACTGGTTCGGCCCCGCGATATATCGGCATTTGCACCTGTGCTGCCATCTTTTGTGACCTCTGCATAGCAACTGGCGTGATATATGCGATTTCCAACTTTAATAGCATCTCTCCATATCCAATCTTGCGCTTCTTCAAACCAAGTGGACTCAAAGTTCTCCTGACATATTGGGCAGGGAGTATTGCGAAGCGTGGCATCATTGGGAGCGTGGATCCATCTTTGCTGTTCTGCCTTCTTACCTGATGCATCTTCGTTGTTGGATTTTCTGGCAGCGACGGATGCATCGTCGGCACCAATGTCATCTTCAAATTCTCTGAATTTTATCCAGTCCTGGAGTGCATGTTAGTTACGCTGGAGAGTAGAACACACCAAGCTGACTGCATAAAACTTACGCGCTCGTCGAGATACCAGCTTCTGTTCTGACTTCTCTTGGCTGCCTCGTTTATCCGTAGATTTGTTTTGAAGTGCCAGTCTAGATGTCTAGCCTTCTTGTCCTTCCCTTCCTGGGTTGAGACAAATCGGCGACCGCAAGTTCCGCAGCGGTTCGGTTTATCTTCGTATAAGCAGGAAATCAAATTTGGGCGAGGTCTGGGTATATGTCGGTTAATCAAAGCAAAATTCAAGGATATAGATACTGGTGGCACTTACATTCGTATCGAAGCAGAGGTCATTGGAACTTTAATCTTGACACCTTGAGAATTTGTGTTGGCAGGCACTGGAGCATAAGGTGGTTGGCCTGGAATGATGAAAGGGAGATTAGGCGGTGTGGTTGTAGGAGTTCCCGTAGCAGGAGGTAGAAGGCCACGAGCTCTCAATGACGCTATCAAGGGACTTTCGGCTAGGGATACAGGTGGTTGTACGGCTGCTGCAAGTGATGGAGTAGGAGCAGCCGGTTGGGTATATGGTTGAGTTTGCTGGGTTGGAGTAGGCTTCTGTGCGGTTGCCTTGATAAGTTCTGCAAGAGTGTTTGGGTTCAGTAAAGCTTGGAGGTTTGGTTGCGGTGCCTGGGCAGGTACTGTCCCTATAGGAGGTGTAGAGACGGGGGGATTTGAGATATGAGCAGGCAAAGCAGCAGGTGCAGGGGGCGGTGGTGTTGGCTTTGCGCTGGAGGCAGAAAGCTGAGATACCTGGTCACGGATCTGTTTTAGCTGTGCATCCGGTAACCGTTGCTGTTGTAGAATGTTCTGTAAATCTAAAAGGGCCTTGAGCTTTTGCTGAACTGCGGTGTTAAGTGGGTTAGCAGTGAACTCGAGCCGTACACTCATTATCAACGAGTCAACGTCACGATGTAAGGAGGCTAGGTTGATTGGTTCCTGTGGTGGTTGGTTATATAGTGGTTGATTGGGCTGCATATAAGTTAGCAATCCCCGCATAGAATATCTGCATGGGTATTATGAATGGCCACTTACATATCCATGGCCGTTGCTCGGCATTTGTTGGTTATTATAACCGTATCCAGGAGGGTATCTGGGGCCACCCTGGGGTGGTGTAGGGGTATTTCTCCATATTGGCGGCGGTGTACCTATACCCCTACCGAGGCTCATGGCTTCCTGCTGGCTTCTGGACTGTTGTTGCTGAAGGGCTGCTGTCCTAGCTTTGATCAGAGCATTCTCGATATTCCGAGTAATCTCAGCTGGGAAGACAGGCCTGGGATCCAAAGAACCAGGGACAGGTTCTTTCCATGTCTTAAGCATCTCGTCTAACTTCTTGCGAGTCTGCGAGTCAACGAGAGTATAGGCGTTCATGAATGTTTGATATAAGTTGCGGCCCAGGAACAGCGTGTAAGGAGTCCCTACATTCTTCACAACTGAGTCCACTACATAGAGAGCTGGTAACTTTTGAGATGGTGGTGTCTACAGAGATCAATTAGAATATAACTTCGCTCCGGTCTTTTTTTTTTTTCTACACCGTCTTCCCATATTCGAGAGTAGCATTATCCAACAGCGCAAAGTACTTATGCAGCCTGAAAACCCAGATGAAATGGAAAGCAAAGGGGAGGATAAGAGAAAACAGCAGAGACGGGAAAGAGAATTGGTACCTACGTTTCGTATGTGATTCTCCAGCACTCGGGAGATGGCCATGGCATGTTCAGTGTTCTCCTTTGCAATAACGGTCAAATTGCTTATTTGGAACTTGTCATTCGATGTGAGGTCTTCCAGGGAGTTCTTATAGTCCTCCGCAACTTCGTCAGAAACGAGGCCTGACATGATGGGCGGAGTGTCGGTTGAAGTTGTTCTTCCAATAGAACAACTCCGGGGTATCAAACACTAAAAAGGAGAAGAGAAAAGGAAAAGGCAAGGAAATCCAAGGGGTGAGATGTTGTAAAAGTAAGCCTTCGACTATGACTCGTTTTCCTCTTTGTCGGGTAAGTTGGTCTTTTTTCTCCTTTGTTAAATTTTGTTTTCCTTCTTCAGCTGCTCTTTGTGCTTTTCTTTTTTTTTTTTTTTCTTTGAGCTGTAATTTTGTAGCTTATAATCAAGCGGACAGAAAGGATAGGTAGAGACACAGGACAAAATATTAGAATGGTTGCTAGCTATTCCTTGCAGAAAACTCGGATGGCGAGCATGTAATAATGCCAGCGCAATATCCTAAATTCGGGAGCCAATATAACCGCCCACTTCAACACTTATACGGCCCTAAATCCCTGCTCTGTCTACCCTCGGCTTTCTTTCTTTCTTTCTTTCTTTCTTTCTTTCTTTCTTTCTTTCTTTCTTTTTTTTCTTGTTTCTTGCGTTTTGTATGTGCCCGTCACTTGCTTCCCGGCAGCAGAGTGACCTCAAAAAGGAAAACACACTAAGAAGGCGGGAGTTCGCTGAAAGCTCGTCGAGGGGAAATAGAACGAGAGACGGTCGGTAACAATGGCGAAGATATGTGCGGTCAACGGCGGTAGTAAAAGGAGCGAAAGCAAAGGGCTGATGTGATCTGAAGAGGAGCAAGTTATAGACAAGCAGGGCAGTAAAGGAGGAGATAGATGAACTTGAAGCAGGGTGAGACGCAGAAAACAAAGGGAGAAAAAACTCCGAAAGATAGAGCAAGAAGAAGAGAAGTGCGTGTACAACCCCCGTCTGTCCTCCCAGATATTGTTGTGTACTCTGTATTCACTGCTTCTCTCCGGCTCAATAGAAGGAGTGTTACTCCGTGTCTATCGACCTGATGTGCGCCGTCGTCGTCGGTCGTGTCGTCTTCTTCCGCGTTCGTGCTTTTTCCTGTCGTCGTTCTTTTTGCGCTTTTTCGAGGCTGGGGAAAGGAAACCCCATCACGTGATTAACACAAGCTTAGTCAGATACCCCATGGCATGTGACGTCACATGACCACCGGCCAAAAGCGGGAGTAAGTGGGCTTAAAACAGCAAGAAAAACCCCAGAGTCACGTGATGATTCGTCCGCCCTCGCGCCCTTTTTTTCTTTTCCAAATTTTAATCTGTCTGTCTGTGCCAAGGCCAAGCAATGACGTGAAGCGCCAAGCCAAGAAGAACCCGCGGCTAACAGGGCGAAAAGAGCGAGCGATAAAGCGGCGAGAGGGAGAGCCGGAAGGGGAAGAAGCAGCAAGCACAGGGAGGGAGCCAACTCAAGGGCTAAATAACCGCAGGATAATCTTACGGTACGGGGCATGGAGAACCGGGCCTCGCCCGCCAATATACGTAAGGAGCGCTCTTATATAAGGTGAGCTAAGACAAGCCTAGGCAGATGCATAATTCTTCACTCTTGCTGGGCAGGTGGGAAAACCCTATATATATTCGAACCAGGCGGGAAGGGAAACGAAACATCTTAGTCAAGTTGCTGCCCCGTACGCGAAACACCAAAACGACGACCGACCAACATCCCATCGTTGCCCCTCGACCGCTCTGCAAGCCACCGCTCAGTCTCGACTGCGAACAACCAGCCAGTGTGATACAGCTGTCCGCCTATCTTCTCAAATGAAAGTCTCTCTCGCTCTCGTTCTCGCTACTCTCGCGCCCGCTATCATGGCAGCCAACATGAAGTCCGTCATCGTCAGCTTCGGCAGTGACGCCCCAGATTCCGTTGTCCAGAAGACAAAGGAGGCCATCCTCGCCGCTGTAAGAACCCGATCCTGACATCAATATATCATCCGTTCTCGGTCCTGCTCCCTTGGATGCAAGCCACTGACCATATTTCTTTTTCATCATGTAGGGCGGCAAGATCAATCATGAGTACAGTAAGTCATAGACTATCGATCCTCTCCCTCCCCTTTGATGCCTTGCAGAGAGAAACATCATTTTCGCTAACCTGCGTCGTCTCTGCAGCCTTGATTAAGTACGTTTGAACCCGCTCGGCTTTGAGGAACAGCGTCTCCGCTCCATAACTAGTTACCTCGCCCTACTAACGCTTGATATCTTATTCGCAGAGGATTCTCTGGCGAAATGCCTGAATCCATGATGGACCAAGTCAAGACTCTGGACGCCGAGCACCCAGCGACCATCGAGGAAGACCAGGTCGTCTCAGCCAACGTCTAGACGGAACGCCCTGCCTCTCACCTTCATCCTTGTACAGCCATACTACTATACTACTACTACAATACTCCGCTTGTTTGCAATATCTCTGGTTTCCTGGCAGTTCTTGTTCCATTTCTCTCTCTCTGTCTTTCCCCTTTACCTGTTGCAACCACATGGTGTCAGCACCATTAAAAGGGGCAAAGAGCCTTAGTTTTCCTGTTTGATCTGTGGATATAAATACACTCGCTTTATTGTGTCTCATTTATACCAAGACGCCAACTTGAAATTGGAACTAAACCCCATTTTCTATGCGCTGGACTGCATAATGCTCTTTATATATAAACGGACAGCAAACCAAGGATAATGTAATCAACCATATTGTACGGAGTAGGTATCGCCATAATGTAGATATCTGTTTATATCCTATCATTACGGTTCCCTGTAACCATGTTCAAGATGTCAACGATTGATCGGCAGTTGAGTAATAGTGGCCAGGGCGGCTGGTGGGCTGTCTCGTTCTTAAGTGCATGGTACACGTTTAGCTGCAGCTAGACTTTGGCTTCTGATTGACCGTCGCTTTTCCCCCCCAAAGTGGGCGTCTCTAACGTACACCGATAGTTTTTCTCGCTTCCTCCCTGCATCATCGACAGCATGGAGCCCGCTGTCTGGCACATATATCATTAAATAATCATACTTGATCTCTTGCCGACCCGATTTCCACGCTCCCTCCCTTTTCAAAACGCCACATTCCCTCGAGTGACCATGCCAAACGAACCCGAAACCGCAACGCTCCTTGAATGGATCAACAGCTTCCCCCTGGGCACCTCCATCCAGTCCTCAGACGATTTATACGACGGGGTGATACTCTGGGAGATCCTGCAGGACATAGACCCCCACGAGTTCTTGGGTGTTCTTCCAGAGAGCTCGCCTGAAGACCACTGGGTGCTGAGATGGCAGAATCTCAAACACTTGCACAAGCTGCTGTTGAACTATATACGGAACCGATATGACGGAGAGATACCTGCCGGTCTCTCGACAGACCCCGACCTCAAGTCGATTGCCGAAACGGCCTCGACAAAGGAGACCAACCGGCTGCTGAAGCTGTTTCTCATGGCCGCCATCAGATCCCCTGGAGCCGAGTCGTACATAGAGCGAATGGTACAGCTCTCAACAGCAACACAGGAAGGCTTGAAGGGTATAATAGAAGAAGCACAGAACCCCTCACAGGACCGTCTGGACCAGATAAATTATGAACAGGATGAATACAAGGCACGCCGTGACCTGGCCATGGACCCAGAGCTGCAGTTCGAGGAACGTGTTGGCAAATTGCTGGTCGAGAACGATAAGCTATCAAATGAGAAGAAGCAGTTGGAGAAAGACCTGGAAGAGTTTCACCGGAAGGATGTACGCCTTCGAGAAGCAAACGAGCTGCTGCAGGATAAACTAAACATCACAGAAGACCGTCTGGCAAGACTAAAGTCTGGCAAAGCCGACATTGGACCGAATTTCAAGGGCTACGAACACCGGACGCAAGATATAATAGCCGCACAAGAAACTAAACTAACGGCTGCCCAAGATGAAATCGACAGCTTGCGAATATCGCTCGAGACTCTCCGTGTTAAAAATCAAAAGTACCAGACTCTGCAAGACGAATACGACGAGATCAAGATTGAGCGGGACCAGCTGGCTAGAAAAGCCAATGCCGCTGAAAAATACAGACAGAAGTTGCAGGCTAGTCAGGACTATGAGAAAGAAAACCAGATTCTGAAGAACAAGGTCAAGGACCTCCAGCAACATCTGAAAGAAAGCGATACACTTCAGCGAGTTTCCGCTGCTCGAGAGACCGAGGTTGAGAACTACAGACGACTGGTTGCGCGTGTCGAGCAGGACAGACATGAGATTCAAGATCTGAAGAAGAAGCTGGAATTCGACAATCATGCTCTTACGGAGAGGTTACTAGGTGCTGAGGAACAGCGGACCCGGGATGAAGATACTATCGGCAGACTGCAGGAGAGGATACGAGAGCTAGAGGGTCTCGATAGTAGTCCAGCCTCCCCCAGACCATCCACTCCTAAACCGCACGGCTCCAGTCTAGAGCGTGATCTGGAAGAAAGTGGAAAGCGGGAAGCTCAGCTGTAAGTTAAATACCTTTTCCTCCCATTATCTTTTGGCTTGTGGAGTGTGGTTTTACATTTACTAACTTTTTATAGTAATGCTGAGAACGAGGAGCTCAAGAAGAAGCTTGAAAATATCTCAATTGTTGACAAAGCCGTTACCGTACGTTATTATGTTGTTTTACTTCATTGATTGATGACTTACTCCCTTGGTACAGGAGACACCCGATGATGCCGAATCTGAGGCTCCAGGTGAAAGAAAATGGAAGGACGATTTCTATCAGTGTTCCCTTCAGACTGATGCCGAGCTCAAAGACGCGCATCAGCGCTTGCACGTTGATTATACCATCATGCGAACAAAGATCGTCGAACTTGAAGGTTTACTTGAAGCTACTAAGCTTGAGCTCTCCGATGCCAACATGAAGTGTAAGCCAACTCTCCCGGTAGCACCATTTCCTACAGCAGCTAACTACGTCTAGTGAGCCTTGTTAACAAGGAGAAACTCGAAATGGTGAAGGAAGTAACGGAGGTTAACTCGGTCGAGCAAACTGCTCTACGAGAGAAATGTGCCGTGCTGGCTGCCACTGCCCGAACTCTCACCAGCCAGCTTGAAGTTAGGCAGCTCCAGATGAGCGAAATATCTCGTGAGCGAGACAACTTGAGAAACACATTTAAGCAATCCGACACCAAGCTTTCTACTGAAGGAGAAGCTTCTCTTGAGGAGATGAAACAGCTCCTCGAAGAGGCTAATGCTGTCAGGGTGAACGACACTACAGATGACGATATGACCAATGAGTTCTTAGAGCGACTTGCAGAAACAACTGAACGCAGTGCAGAACATCTTGCCAGGAGAGCCGAGGTTAGTCCTAAACATTTTTATTTTACTTACCCCTATTTTCTTCCCTTTACCACTACACAATGACCTCCCTACCTTACACCTATTTTCCCAACCTTCATTCCGAATTCCAAAGAACCCCCCAGGGACCAATCCCAGAGCGGGCTCTGCCTTGAACTGGAGAAGTCTCCTCTTAATCCAAATATAAATGGAAAGAAAGAAGAAAGAAGAGAATCCCACAATCGAGACAGAGGTTGACCCGAACCAGGTCAAGAGCCTCGTCGAGCTCTGGCATTGGTCCCTCCTCTTCGCAGGTCTCATCTATGCCTATGACGCTGTTAACCCTGGCGCCTCCCTAATATGTTACATCGGCATGTTCATGAACCCCGAGTTGGGATCTTGTGGCTAATCGGATAACCAAACAACAAACAAATTGGGTTTGTTTTCCTTTTATTACATTCTCAACAGCATATGAACCAACAAAATGATATCATCGAATCTTTGCAAGAGCGGATTAGGCACTACGAGCAGTTCTCTGCTGATCAGGAGGAGATCAAGGCTAGTAAGGAGAAGGAGGTGCGTTTCCCCCTTGTCTCTTTTGCAACTCAACAGCGCAAACAGGAATACCTAATGTGGGTATCAACAGACTGAATTAATGCAAATAATTCACCGACAAGCACGAGAAATTGCCCTTATCTCTTCTGCATGGTATGACTTCCAGTCGCGGCTACAGAACGGCAATATTGTGCTTTCTCGTCACCGTGGTGCAGCCGGTGCAAGTGCACACCATGCAGAAGCAAACCGCACATGGCTAGGAAAACAGAGAGCTCTGGTTGTTCCGAAAGCTGGTGGCCGGTAGATGTTTCAGGCAAGATGCGAAGAATTGTAACATTATGCATACACGGTTGGATCAGACGTTGCTTTGAAGGGGATGTGAGAAGCGAGTAATAGATATTACAACGCAATCATATTCTATTTGATTTATATGGGTAGAAAGGCGACTTGACCATTCATATTTCCTTTGTTTTGGATTAGATACCATCATTGCCGTGAGCGTGTTTCGGTTTCATTTGTTTTTTTTGGGATTTTGTCTTTACTTTGAGAACACTATAATACTATATCTCTACCACAGTATCGTAGATGTTAAATATAGCATTTATCTATACAAACTGAATCTCCTCTATAGGAATTATCATTGCCTTCTTTTTTATACACTATCGTACAATTAAGTTGTGACCTGTCTCTCAAAGTACAAAAGTAGATATATAAAAGAAATTACACCCACTCCTTTGGATGTTTGAGTACCTCCATCAATTCCTTCTCCCTCTCCATACCCTCAACATCCTCGGACTCTACACCATCAGTTCTTGTCCCTGACACAGGGTCCATATATACCCATTTCGCAGTTCGGGGTAAGCTCATCAGTATGCTCTCAATCCTAGAGCCGGGAGTACGCAATCCAAAGCTCGTTCCCCGATCATGCACAAGGTTGAATTCCACATATCGCCCCCGGCGAAGCTGCTGCCAATCCTTCTCCTGCTCTGTAAATGGCATATCCTTACGCTTCTTTACGATGGGGACATATGCAGGCAGGAACGAACATAGACCATCCGTGACGAAAGAGAAAAGACGTTCCTGTGCTTCTTTGTCTGATATCGAGGCTGAGGCCGGCGAAGACTGGCGAATGAATTCTGTATCAAGGTCATCAAAGAATATTCCGCCAATGCCTCTAGCTTCATTTCTGTGCGTGAGGTAAAAGTATTTATCACACCAGGCTTTGAATTTTGGATAATACGACGGGTCATGCGTATCACAGACGTCCTTTATCGTTTTATGGAAATGCTCACAGTCCTCAGGGAAGAGGTATGATGGGGTCAGGTCAGTGCCACCGCCAAACCACCAGTTTGTCTTTCCATTGAGAACGTCCTTGGGATCAGATGTTTCGAAGAATCGATAATTCAAGTGAACTGTAGGTGCCATAGGGTTCTTTGGATGAAGGACAAGCGATAGTCCAGCGGCAAAGAAATCCAATGAATCGACATCTGCGGAGACGAAGGATTTATGGTCCGCGCGCATCTTCTCAATTGCAGGACGAGGTAACTTTCCATATACGACTGAGACATTGACACCAGCTTTTTCGAACACGTTCCCGTCCTGCAGGACGCACGATATACCTCCTCCACCATTGGGGCGGTCCCACTCATCTATTGTAAAGGCGTTGCCGTCTATCTTGGAGAGTTCGTCGATGATGCGCTTCTGTTGCTCTTTTATCAGTTTCTCCATGCGCAATCGCATAGGAGAAGAAGATGTTATTTCTGTTTCACGCCTGGTTTTTTCGTCAAGTTTGGCAATGGATGGAGCTTCGAGGCAGATGGGAGTGGTAGAAGTCTACAGCTTTCGTTAGCAATTGAGTTTCATATACACAGTTGTTAAGAGCCCGAACCGTAGAGTATAACGTCAACGCTGTCAGAGCCGTCGCAAAGCCAATGAAGGGTAAGGCCCTTCTAGAGCTTCCTACATTCCTCCTCGCTATGCTATGAGCCTGGCGCCGGGTGTTTTGGAGACACTGGCATTGAGCCAAGGGCATACGGCGCAACGCCCTGGGAAGGATCGAGGATATGCGAGTAGCCATGAGGATATCCTAATATCAGTACTTTTCAAACAGAATTGATTGAAGAAAGCAACTGCCTTAGGCTCCGTTAAAGCACATAAACATAAATGAATTTCCAGGATGGTGTGTGTCTGGTAGATTTGAAGGACTTTATATCCTTGATGTATGCCCGGATCAGGCCATGTCAGTGTCACGTGATATCAGCTCTCTAAGCTCGGGCCACCACCCTGGAACTCTTTCTCACGACGACTTTGAGTGAGCTCATGTCCTCCGTACCCGCGGCCAGAAGAGAGGCTCTGGGAATGCATCGACAAGGCAACACCGATAGTTACCTAGGGGAGAGAAAGGCGATCATGTGTTAGGGAGATGCGAGTTATTGTTAGGCTGCCTGCATAAAGTATTTGGGCAGCGCTGATGTCCCTGTTGATCGAACAATGTCGACAACTACCAGAAGCCTATCACCTATCAGCAAAACGCGATGAGCTGCAGGCCCGTCTGTGCCCCTTGTTGCAACCATGACTCCGTTGCTTATCTGCAAGGGGCATCAGCCCTTACACCTTGCTGTCCTCAATACCCATCATGAGTCACTTTCTCTCGTCTTCGCTTTCGCTTCGCCTGCTCTTCTCTTCGACCTCTGCGTCCCAGCCAACCAAAACAGCCAGCTTTGTCCATGAGCTATCAGAGTTCAGCTGTCTTTGTCAGCAGATGCATCACGTGGCTGACTCACCGCCTGCGATCAGGCAGTCACGTCATGTGGAGCCGACGCTAGTCCTTTTTCGGCCTTAGTGTCCCGTGCCCACCGCCTTCCGTTTAAGTACGCGGGGTCCAGCTCTCTCTCGCTCTCTTCCCACTCTTCCTCTCTCCTGCTATCATCAACTTCTGCCTCCTGCATCTACGCTGCCTTTCGTGCCAGTCTACCGCTCTGTTTGCCAACACCGCTACCACCCAGCAACTTACATACAAAAAATCAGCAACCATGCGATCGAAGTTCAAGGACGAGCACCCGTTCGAGAAGCGCAAGGCAGAAGCTGAGCGCATCCGCCAGAAATATGCAGACCGCATCCCCGTAAGAGCCTCCTTTGTATCTCCTGCTAGGCTCCAGCCATAGCCTCCAGCTTCAACATAAATTAATAACCATTTTCTGTCCTCCAGGTTATCTGCGAGAAGGTCGAGAAATCAGATATCGCCACTATCGACAAGAAGAAATATCTCGTTCCTGCAGACCTCACCGTCGGACAGTTTGTATACGTCATCCGCAAACGCATCAAGCTCTCTCCGGAGAAGGCCATCTTTATCTTCGTCGACGAAGTCCTTCCGCCAACTGCCGCTCTCATGAGCAGCATCTATGAGGAGCACAAGGACGAGGACGGCTTCCTATACATCACGTGTGTAAACCCTCGAAGCCTATTTATCATCTCGCTCACTTGGCTGACCGTGTGACGATTTAGATATTCCGGTGAAAACACATTCGGAAGCTTCCCCGAGCTGCAGTAATGCACTTGCTGTCTTCGGTTTGGTTTTGGTTTAACGGTGTTCACGGAAGGGATTTTGTTCATACTTCATGTCGTTACGTGATGTCATCTTTGTCCGGATAATTATAGAATCCGTTCTCTCCACAGCTAAGGAGAACATGGCCGTTTCTCCCATCTTTCCTTCCCTTGCAAAACGACCAACTTTGCTTTGATATGGGAAAGAAGCCGGCCTAGCTTCGTCCCTCGGCTATTCTACTACTTGGTTTTGGTCCCTTTTTTATTGTTGGCAGGACGTGGCTGGCGTTTTGAGTACCTGGGGGCCGGACGGGGAGACAGACTACCAATGGTGATGTCACCATAAATGAAATCTAATCGACACCAGTTCGTTCAACACTCGACACTTGGCTTCTCCTCCTCTTACCCATGGAAATTTTCTTCTCGGTCTCATATTACGCTTTGGCACTACCAGCATCGATAGTAATCAACAGTGTTGTTGCATACTGGTTACGCTGATGTACTTTATTTTTCATTTTTTTGAATAATACAAGCGTACCGGCTAAAATCCTTTCTTTACATCACATCGGGATGTGTACCCTCGTAGACGTCCTATGGCCGGGGCTAGAATCATGCTTATAATAGCTCTAAGAATATGTATGAAATTTCAAGGCGGACCAATGAAGAATAGCTTGTAGCTATGGTAGTAGGTTTATCCTATACAGCATCAACCTTCTACTGCCAAGCTATTCCGTTCCATCTTAGTATGGCCTACCTCGCCATAAAGCCGTTAGGGGTATCATAAAGGTAAAGAGTGTAGCGAACACTTCATCCTCAGACGTTCTTCTGTCCCAGTAATGTTTCTTCCCCTCGCAATATTGTCGACAGGTGTGGTAATCCTCACGTACAGCGCGCGAGTATAAGTAGGAAACCGTTCGTGGTCTTTGTGCTTCACTGCCAGTTATTCCACCATCGGCTTGCTCTTCCTTGGGCCAGACTCAGTAGCGAGATGAAGTCTGAGGGTTGATCGGGGAAACGTTCACGGTGCTCGCGCCTTATTCGGATAAAGGCAGCTGAACTACCAATTACCATGGCGAAGAGCGGATCTGCGACTCTGCAGAGGCGTTAGTAGGGCTTTGGTAACTTGATTTGAGTAATATTACCACAGTGCTTGACCTACTTCGAGATGAGATAGGGATATGCCGCTGGAGACGCCATGATGAAAATGATTATTATTGGGAATGGACGGAGACGTAGGCTGATGGACTGTCGTCGTCCTTCAATTCGAGGTTTCTAAGCGGGTACGTTAGTCAGCCAACTAGTGAGCTACTTGGATCCTTGGCCAATGATTGGCCGATTTCTCGGGATCCTATTGGCCCAGTGAAAGCTTGCCTGAGCTTCCAACTCAACCTCCAGATTAAAGAACAGAAGTCGACGAGGATGAACAGGCAGACAATCCATGTTCGAGGTAAAGATGATGGCTAATATAATGACTACGGGGTAGCATGTGATGGCTACAGGCGTCACAGTCAATGCTCGCTACAGGTAATATGACTCGCGCAATGTCATGATGCCAGGTGCGGTCTCCACTATCAGATCAAGCCAGGCCTCAATATCTGCAACATTCGTTGATACTATACCGTCCAAGTCATCAGAATCCAACATTGGGTCATTTTCTTGGGTTGAGCTCGGAGGGATCGGGTCCCCGTATAACCACCTTCCCAGAGATTCATGTAAATCTCTGTCATGAACCGCCACCCCTTCCTTCCAAATACATCCGAATATTGTATCAGAACATATTTTTGAGGCATATTGATCCATAGTTTCTGGAGCTATATCCACGTCGGGTTCAGACCACTCCAGCCTGGCCAGGCTGCCTAAGTTTACCGGTGGCAGTTTATCTCCCGGAGATGTATAGCCCGCGTCCGCGAGATACTCGCCCTTTTTGGTGACCCAGCACCATGACATGTAACGGAGAGAATGGCCAGTGCAGCGAGCGTGTTGCTGAACGGCTAGATGAGAGTCACTAATCACAATTCTACCAGGAGGTTTCCAAGGTGGGGGGGTATTGATCCAGTTTTTTTGAGAAAGAAAGAGTAAAAACGTCTCTTTCTCACGAGTAATAAGCGTCTCACTGCTACCGATTGGGTCTGAGTATGCAAAGCATATAAAGGATTGAGGTGTCTGCGTCCACCACCAGGATTGCAGGTTCACATAGGGTGTGCCGCGTCGAGTCTCCCGCAGAACAAACCTATCAAGGCCAGTGATCGCACTCCCCAGCCACCAACCTTGAACTGATGCACCTTGGAACATGCACATAGTTGTAGCGCGGCGCAGGTCCACGGAGTCAAGGATCGGGAATATGGGCTCTAACCAATCACTGCATAGATTGCATGGAACTGACGGTTCGAAAAAGACGCTGCAGAGAAGAGAATCAAGCACAGTACAAGCAGAACTAATAGTCATAAGGTGTGGTATCCGACAAATTAGCTCATCGAGGACTTCACATTGCGACCCTGAACTCACCGTCGGAGGATTGGAATGCGTAAGTTTCGGCGCCGGTAGCACGAAAGTGGTCCAAGTGTGTGCGTGTGTGGGGATCATGAGGGCTGCCACGAGGGCTGCTTTCGCCTGCTCCACAAGGCCGTATTGGAGGCAGAAATGTCGGAGATACTGATAGCTAGTAGGCGCGTTCGGACATTCTATAGGGGTTACAGGTGCAGGTCCGCACATAGTCAAATTCAGGTAACTGATGAGGTGAATTGCCCATGGTGACTGGTATTCAACATCACCACCAAGACGAATTGAGGCTACCCATCCTTGCCCAGGAGCAAGGACTGCCGACCACCACCTCACGACTTCTGGATTCTCGGTGCAAATTTCTAGAGCTGGGCCATAAGCCTGGCCTGAGGCGCAAGTCGGTGCCCCCGCAGCCGTATATCTAATCTTCCCGTTCTGTGACGTCGCCCAGGCGCTGGAAAGGATATAAGCCCATGCCAGGGTCAGCACTGCCACGTAGTCCCTTCCATCTCCATTGCCAATCCAGCCTCTCAATCCATGACTTTCATCGAGGTAGCAAGGAAGAGCATCCCGTACGCCTAGAAAGACATCTTGTACCACCATCTTGTTCTCTGCCAGGCGCATGAAGTCTTCACTATGCGATGAATTGCACTCACTCTCCTCCAAAGAGTGAGGAGCCTCACAACCCCATGTATCTGTTGTTGACCATTTCGCGACCCCTTTACCAAATACATATTGGTTGGATGGGTCAATATATTCCGCATGACGACTATGTGTATAGTCAGGGACATTCTCAAGTCTTTGACAGATGTCTGGTACGTAACTTAACGGCTCATCGACTGTCATCTCACGCAAAAACTCCCAGTGTAGTCTGCTTTGGTGGATAATCACGCTTCGTTCTTCAACAGACGGAGCGATATCCAGTTCAGATTGAAAGGAACTCATCCTGCTATCCCTCACTATTGTAAGCCAGATCTGATAGACAGGCGGGCCAGAGACGATGTTCAGCCCTTGTCTAGCGGTGTCGATTGATCGTGCCTACTACTTGATACATCAACAACCGATTGTTATTGGCGATGCGGAAGGCACGATGAGCTGGGTGTAAACGGCCAAGCCACCATCACAAGGGATGACAATAGCCCATATAGCAAGCCTTGAAAAGCTCAAATTGAACAACGCAAATTCCCAAGAACATATAAACCATCTTTTGCATTAACTCCAGGAACTAGGCTGACATGTAACCGTAAGGGGGAGACGATCCTCTATAAATACACGAAAAAGAAGGGGGCGCGGAGATATTAAAATCTATCATAAATAGAATACACCCCAGGTGAGCAGAAGCCCGTGCATGAGGATGCACGCTGCCGTAGAACGTAAAGGGGTAGGGGGAGGGGAGTCAATCATATTAGCGATTTAGACAACCTTCCCAAAGGCGGGTATAAGGGTCTGCGCTAGCCAGAAGCTGAAGACGAGCTTGGGACCAGTCATGAGAAGCTTGGGAGTTAATCCCTTGAAGAAGGCGGTCATTCCCTCGTTTCTGGCCATGCTGCTGACGATACGGAATCCGGACTCAGGGTTCTCGAAGTTTCGGTTCTGGATGCGTGTCTTGATCACATCGAGAGGAGCAGAAACAATGAGAGACGCACTGGCACCAGCAATCGAGGCAATGAAGTTCTGGAACCAGGTTGCCGAGTTATAGTCAGTGAGACCATAGAGATACTCCTTGGTGAAAGCGGAACCACCAAACAGCTAATGGAAACAATGTCAGTAATAATCCAGGCTTTGTGGGTGATATAAGGGCAAACGTACAGCAAAAGAACCAGGAGCATTACGAGCAGCAGTCCAGCCAGCACCACGGTAGAGGCCCATGCCCTCATCAGAAATGATTTTGAAGAGGCCTCTGCCACGGAAAGCCTCTGGGTTGGTTTGTCGCTTAATCTTGAGGACGTCGAGTGGCAGGAGGACAATCTCTCCAATACCAATTAAACTAGAGCGTTGTCAGCACTAGGAAAGCAAGCTGAAAGAACGGTGGCCCGCTTTTACACACCTTCCAGCAGTAGCGTGCATGATGGCCTTGCCGGTTCCTTTTCCAAAGGCATTGTCGAAGTCCTTTCCGTAGTTTGTGCCTAGGAAGTCACGCACAAATGGCTGGCCACCATACTTGTATATTCTTTGCAGAACCTAGTGCTTATTAGAAATTGGCCTGGTGCTGTATATCAGCTGACCACAGGACGCACCTTATATCCAGCAGCGTATCCAAGACCGGGGAAGAGGGACGTGAATTTGCGCACAACACCGGCGGAGGAATATTCCTTAAAGATAACCTTGTTCAATTCGGAAACATTGGTAATCTAATCACAAAGGTTAGCGACAGAGTATAATCACCCATAATCCAACAGAGAACCCACCTTTCCCTGGTTGCTCATGAGACGTTTAGCTGTTGTGTCGACCTAATTCATCGGATTTCTCAGTCATTTGTGCTTCACATGCATTCCAATGCGTCAATGCCATTTACCGGATGGAAGATGAGCAGTTCCGCAATCCCAGCAGATCCTATAGCAAATTGCATCAGCAACAGTTGTCATCTACGTCAATTAGAGCCTTGACATACCTGATCCCAGTAGACGAGCAGTGCCCGACTCTCTTTTGACATCCTTGGTCGCTGAGCCAGCTCCAGCAACAGCGATTGCAGGTGGAGACATTTTTAATATATTGAAGGGGGTTCTCGTTCGTGATCTCTTTAAATAATTCTAGGGAAGCGAGGGTCGTAAATAGAAGTATGGACAGAGCAGTCTACAGGGCAGAACAAAAAAGAACAAGCCTGGAAAACGAAGACGCCGATGGACGTGTGAACCTGGTTCGTTGCGGTGCAGCCGATGTCGCTTTTCGAGTCCCAAAAATTTCTTCCGTCGGTAGCTTCGGCTTGGCGTGCCTGAATAACACGTGAGAGCGGCCAGGGTCCGAGATTTTAAACTTCCAGCCCGCATCGAGATCCACAGTCCATGTTATTATTATTGATGAATAGCACTGATATCAGCGAACACGTTTGGCATACCATATTGAATATAGGGGTCTCTTCAAGTGAACTTGGGGCTGTGTTGGTAGTTACGTGAAGATGCTGGTTATTCATGGCCATGCTATGAATGATGATGTATTTTACGCTTTCCATATTCCATTGATGCATTATTGTTGGCAGCGCCATGTCAATACCCAACGTAGTCCAAGCAGGGCCGGTTATACCAAGTCACTGGAAAAACACCCAGGAATTTGCTTTGGAAGCAGTGGCCAGGGCAGCCGTATAAAAGCTTGCCCATTTTATGTTTGCTGCGTTCTGCTCTTGAAATCTCGCAACTCTACACAATCATACTCCCGACTCCTGTTTCTGCTACAGCTGCAACACCCTTGTTGGCTCTGATACCCACGTCCGGCCGTGTCCATCAGTTTGTTAAGTAAACATGAAGCTCGCCAGCGCCCTTTTCACCGGGTTTGTCGCTTTCGTGGCCTACACTCAAGCAACTCCGGGTTCACCCTCAGAGACACCCACGACCGGAGAGTTTACTAGGACCCCTGGAACTGTCGTCGACACAAGAAAGATGCAAGGCAAGATGTCAGCCAAGCCCTTCAAACGCAACACTCCCACCGATGATGAGGTATTAACCCTCGATCTGAGTACTATCTCTCCACCCATCCAGCCAGGAGACCCGGACCACGCCATCCTTCCAAGCCACACTCCCGCAATCCGTGGCCGGTCCCGTGCTACTCTAGACTGCCCTCCCTACGCACCATGGACTTGTGATGGAGTTACTTGCTTCAATTTCTTTACTCATAACTGCTGCAAGGGAGGAGTGGTTTGCCAGGATCCCGACGTCTGTGTGCGTAATTACCTGGGCGAACCCGCTTGCCATAAGAATTAGTCATGGGAAGGTACAGAGTACTAGTTGTCGGACCTCTAATTTGTTGCGTGGGGTTATTCTTATGGAATTTTTTGCATGTGGCCATATTACATCTTAGCCATCATGTCGACTCGGTCTTGCCCATCCCACGCATACCATGTCCTAGCAGTATTTGAGCGTCAAATATCCTTTTGAATATTAACAAGAGAAGCAACTCCTCTCAATAACTTATTGCTGTGCCTTACCGTGTCAATAGAGATGCATTCCAATGTAAGCTTATCTATATAGTTATGCCAAGCTTTTTACAGATAAACAATCTTTGAAGCTCTTCTTGAGCCTCATCAACAAGCAGTAATCACCGACGTCTAAGCACAAAGACAACGTTGACGTCCTCGAAGGTCTGAACACAGACCAATACCCGAGACATTCCCTGCCTGCAGCGATATTCAAGTGTCTATGTTATAGCAGCACTATGTTTAACCCTCTCCCACCAATAGAGCCCAGGGACGTGAGTGCTACCACTCAATGACAGCTGCGACAGCGCTCCTACTGATAATAATTCCTACAGTCTCATACCCTATGGTACTCATCCTCGTACACAGGACGGTCTGCAGCTAATTCCTCCCAAAACACAACTTCCGGCGCGCAGCACCCACAACCTGGCCGTCGAAATGGCCGGTCTCAAGGAACAAACACCCCTCTCTTCTCGGCTTCATTTGATCCGCTTTCTACACTACTCGCAGAAGAACGTGCCCTTACATTACGAAAACAGAACATTGCGTCCTTTGGATTCTCATGGATTCGGCCTGCCGGTTTCCCCAAGACCATGATGGGCCTGCGGGAAGAAGAGATGGAGTGCGAGGAGGGTGCCGGCGGGGGGTTAGGCGAGGGCGATATAGAAGAGGAAGAGTTCATGGAAGGAGTTGAAGGCGGCGAAGGAGGTTTGGGGCTGGATGGTGCTGGGGAGGGTGTAGAAGGGGATGCTGGCATGGAGAGAGATTTGGACGGTGATATACCCGATGGCGACGGGGAAGGGTTTGGCCTGGTAGAGGAAGGCGAGGAAGGATATGAAGATGAAGAGGAAGAGTTTCTGGACGAGGAAGAAGAAGGGATGATGGAGAGAGATCTAGATGACGATGTCCCCGAGGCTCCGGATGCGGATGAAGAGGATGAGGACGAGGATGGAGATGAAGATGACGAAGAAGATGAAGAAGACGAAGAAGACGGATACGGTGACACTAGTGAGGTGCGTACACCGAATAATAATAATACTAGGACTCCTGGTGAGTCGAATATGATGATGGAGCGGGATCTAGATGGCAGCGTCCCGGATGCGCCACAGGAGACTCCCTCTCAACAACAGGAATGGGAACATACAGACTCTGATGAAGATGTTTATGACGAAGACGATGACGAAGATGGGGAAGAAGAAGAAGAAGAAGAAGGGGAAGGGGAAGGCGAAGATGAAGGCACAGATGAAGGCCATTCGAGGTTAAGCTGGGCCAGCCTACCTCCAGGATATATACCCCATCTCACACCCTCAGGGCCGCGGCGAGAAACCGAAGCTGAACGATTGTTCATTGAACGGTGGGGAGGGAATGATGACAGTATAGACATTGGGTCCAGCGACATGCTACCGGCGAACCCGCTGAGTATATCTCGACGACGAAGTAGGAGGCATGCAGACGAGGACTCTGACCTAGAAGAGATGTGAAGGGTAGCGGCATACCGTTAGATTTAGAATTAGATTATCAATACCCAGATATGTTTTACATGAAACATGCTGAACAGATGAGGCATTACAAATTAGTAAATTTCATGCTAGGAATAACACTTCGCTAAACAGCAGAAGTAAAGAGGAGAAGAAAAAGAAGGGGAAGGAAGAGAAAGAAGAGAGGGAATATGCACCCCTAGACATATACAGAGAAATGGAAGGGTGAGAAAAGGATACACGTCAGGCATCATCGTATGTAGCGTCAGCATCCTATGGCCACCAGAAGAACGGAAGAAACAAGCTGAAATCCCATAACTCCTCTAACGAGTTAAACCCAAAGTGAAAAGTTATATTCCAGAAGAGCAAGTGCAGAAGTATCCAACATCAAGCGAAAGAAAGGCGTGGGAGCATGGCGTGGCGTGGCAATTGCAGGCGCAGAGAGAAAGGCTATGACAGCCAAACGTAGGCAAAGAGGAAGAAGACGAAGACAAAGAAGCCTAGCCAGACTTTCCAGCCTACGCCGGTCCGCTCCGCCATTCTGAGCATTCGGTTCATGGTGCCTCGTAGCTTGACGCGGGAGGAATCGAAAACATCGTTCATTTTCTCTGCGAGGGAGGTCGAGTCTCGTATCTCGTCGCCGATAGCTACTGTAATCTATACGACATTCCTCAGTTAGCAGGAGACTCCTACGGATGTGCGTATGCGAGCATGCCGAGATATGCGCACATCTTTCAACATCTTCACTTTGGCTGTGATGCCTGCTATTTCCGAGTCATTCTGCGACTCTAGCGAGGACAGAACTGCATCGGAATATTGGCCTCTACATTGACTTGTTAGTAGGGATATCCTACAAAAAAAAAAAAAAAAGAAAAAAAGAAGAAAATAGGCCGGTAAAAAGAAGTGGTATAGATGGACTGACTTTGAATTCGGTGTAGCGGCCCTGTAGGCGGACCCATCACCTCCGCCGACACCTATATGGCCGTTCGAATACCCCTGCGCATATCCACCAGGCCGTGAAGGGGATCGACTGCTGGCTTGTGCGTGAGCAGGCGACCTACTGACGCCGCCGTTATATGAGTCGAAGAGCGAGGAGGAGGACCGGGGATCTCGCTGGTGGAGAGTTGAGTGGGTGAATCTGGCGCTGTGTTAGAAGAAGCTGCTGTGCAGTTTTGGGCCGCATGGTGACGATGACTCGATGCCTTACCGGGATGCCATTTATTCAGACTGAGAGAGCAAAGAAGAGAGAGACATGAGACATTGTTTTATCTGGCCAAGGGATGAAGAAAGGGAGATCTGTTGTTTCTTAAGGATTTAATTTTAAGATTGAGATGCGTTCATATGATGCTTAGTCAGCGAAACAAAGGAGAGCTTATATATTTGTGGCTGGTTAGCTGGGGATGGGAAGACGAAGACGGCAAAAGCAGGCGCAGGAACATGGAGAGGAGAGCTAGATCATTGGCTCGAGCGAGTAAGGAGGTTTGAACTGGTAGTGACTTGATTCGTAACTGCGAAAGGGGCCTCTTGATAAGACACGGGAGACATAAGAGAACACCAGTCACTGTTTGGTTCGTTAAAATAGTAATCTTTTTGAATCATCCCATCCGATCATCATAATAATGGTTAAAAAAAGAAAGAAAAAGGTCGTCCGAAATGTTGCTGTATCTGTTTCGTAGTCTGTGATTTTTCCCTCGGAAGTGATTCTCCCCTTTTGAGACCGTTTCCATCCACCAAAGCCAGCCAGCCCACCCCATCCGGCCACAATAAAAAGTGAGAAATTGAAAGAAGTGAGAAAACGTCAAAAAAAAAAAAATAGTAGTGGCTCAAACTCCGGCGCCATTAAAGGGAAGACCGAATGCAGTATGAAACCGGTTCATTGAGCTGATTTTAATGCTCCATATCGTCGTCAACAGGGGCTTTGAAGTCTTCGTCGTCGTCGTCGTCCATGGCAACATCGCCCGTCTCCTTCTCCTTGGCAGCAAGCTCCGCGTAGTTGACCTCCTTGCCGCGCGTGCGTCTGCCACTGGGTAGGATGTTGTCCGTCGAGATGGGCTCGAGGTTATCGTTCCCACCCTCCTCATCTTCATCGACAGCTAATATTGACAGTCAGTGCTGAACTTGAACTCTTGGGCTTTGATCAACTTGGCGCATGCAGCGGGTGTATGTAGCGCTTACCGTCCTCCTACAACAACCACAACAATCATGTTAGTCATACAGCTTTGAACTAGTATAAAGAAGGGAGCTTACGAGATCGTCTTCGTCCTCTGAGCTGTCGTCCGCCTCCATCTCCACATCGTCAGGCACGCGCTCAACGGCCTTGCCCTTGCCCTTGTCCACGGAAGTGTCCATGGCGGCGTCGTTTCCGGCGAGAGTAGTCTCAGTGTTGTCACCCATTGTGCTGTGCTGGTCGAACGAACGTGTCTGTATCGCTAAAGAAGGATGTCTCGAAGCCTTGTAGCCGGTCTGCCTGCGCGAAGTTGAAGCTGAAGCTGAGGTTGAAGCTGAAGCGAAGAAAAGTTGCTCGTCGCGCGGAGTTGAGTTTCGCGACCCAAGAAGGGAAGGCCGAGATGCTTAGTCATATATCACGTGACACAACCCACTGACTCTGCAGGCTTTTTTTTTTTGCGGCGCTTAATGGGAAGAAGCGAGACGTCGAAGAAGACGAAGAAAGACGCAAAAGCGAGGTAGAAGCGAGGTAGAAGTGAAGTAAACAAAGTAGAAGTAGATAAAAGTGAAAGCAGACGAGGTAACAGTCACTGCACTATCTACTACTATCTACTCTATCTACTCTAGTACTGTCTACTTCTTCCTCTACTCAGCCCTAGAGTTCGCGAACTTTCCAGCATCCCACCTTGATTACGTCATAAGCCCACCTCGAAATTTCCCGCCACTTTTCCCCCCTCGAACGCTGTTGGTAAACAGAGACTCGCCGGGCAGCAGAGAGTAGACGGCAGCGACGGCGAGGAGAGGCAGCGAGAAGAGCCAATTAGTGGGCGACAGCAGCGTAGACGACGGGCGCGTAGCAGGACAGGCCGGCCAGGCCGGACAAGGAGGCAGAAGAAGCCGCCGGAAGTGACGTGAGGGAGGCAGAAGCGGCGCGAAGGGGCTTTGAGGTGGAACCGGGCGAAGAAGTTGCTAGAAGCTTCTGGCAGGCCGAAAACCTCACCGCCCGCATATAAACATATTTCAACTCGCACAACTTCTCTTCCTCCCTCTCTTCTTCTTCTTCTTCTCACACTCACTCGCACTCTCACTCCCGCAAGAAACATCTTCTTGATCAGAATTTGATCAGAGATAGCAGCTTCACGCACTCAAGAAGCGTCTTAGAAAAAACCCCTCCCTCTTTCGCTTGTACACTACCTTGTTTTGTCACACCCACCTTCGTACACACAGAAATACACAACATCCAAAATGGCTCCCGCAGTTGGTATGTACCTGACCTGAACCCTGAACCCTTCGAAAGAGGCCGGAGACAGCGTATCAGGCTTTCCGGCAGCTTCAGAAAAAGACCAGTGATAGCTAACATCTTCCCAGGTATCGATTTGGGTACCACGTACTCCTGCGTGGGTATCTTCCGTGATGACCGCATTGAAATCATCGCCAACGACCAGGGAAACCGCACTACCCCATCCTTCGTTGCCTTCACAGACACCGAGCGTCTCATTGGAGATGCTGCAAAGAACCAGGTCGCCATGAACCCTGTCAACACCGTCTTCGATGCTAAGCGTCTCATTGGACGCAAGTTCAACGACGCCGAGGTCCAGGCCGACATGAAGCACTTCCCCTTCAAGGTTGTCGAGAAGGGCGGCAAGCCCATCGTCCAGGTCGAGTTCAAGGGCGAGGAGAAGCAGTTCACTCCCGAGGAAATCTCCTCCATGGTCCTCACCAAGATGCGTGAGACCGCCGAGGCTTACCTTGGTGGCACCGTTAACAACGCTGTCATCACTGTCCCTGCCTACTTCAACGACTCCCAGCGTCAGGCTACCAAGGACGCCGGTCTCATTGCCGGTCTCAACGTCCTCCGTATCATCAACGAGCCCACCGCTGCTGCCATTGCCTACGGTCTCGACAAGAAGACCGAGGGTGAGCGCAACGTTCTCATCTTCGATCTCGGTGGTGGTACCTTCGATGTCTCCCTCCTGACCATCGAAGAGGGTATCTTCGAAGTCAAGTCCACTGCCGGTGACACTCACTTGGGTGGTGAGGACTTTGACAACCGTCTCGTCAACCACTTCGTCAACGAATTCAAGCGCAAGAACAAGAAGGTATGGAAATATTTAATTCCCCTCACCCCCTTTCACCCATCGAAATGAAAAAAATTAAAGGTACTAACCTATTTTTGACAGGATCTCTCCACCAATGCTCGTGCTCTCCGCCGTCTCCGCACCGCCTGCGAGCGTGCTAAGCGTACTCTCTCGTCTGCTGCCCAGACCTCCATTGAGATTGACTCTCTCTATGAGGGTGTTGACTTCTACACCTCCATCACCCGTGCCCGTTTCGAAGAGCTCTGCCAGGACCTCTTCCGCTCCACCATGGAGCCTGTCGAGCGTGTCCTCCGTGACGCCAAGATCGACAAGTCCTCTGTCCACGAGATTGTCCTCGTCGGTGGTTCTACTCGTATCCCCAAGATCCAGAAGATGGTCTCCGACTTCTTCAACGGCAAGGAGCCCAACAAGTCCATCAACCCCGATGAGGCCGTTGCCTACGGTGCTGCCGTCCAGGCCGCCATCCTCTCTGGTGACACCTCCTCCAAGTCCACCAACGAGATCCTCCTGCTCGATGTTGCTCCCCTCTCTCTCGGTATCGAGACTGCTGGCGGTGTCATGACTCCTCTCATCAAGCGCAACACCACCATCCCTACCAAGAAGTCTGAGACTTTCTCCACCTTCTCTGACAACCAGCCCGGTGTCTTGATCCAGGTCTTCGAGGGTGAGCGTGCTCGCACCAAGGACAACAACTTGCTCGGCAAGTTCGAGCTCACTGGTATCCCACCTGCCCCCCGTGGTGTTCCTCAGATCGAGGTCACCTTCGATGTCGATGCCAACGGTATCATGAACGTCTCTGCTCTCGAGAAGGGCACTGGAAAGACCAACAAGATTGTCATCACCAACGACAAGGGCCGTCTGTCCAAGGAGGAGATCGAGCGTATGCTTGCTGAGGCTGAGAAGTACAAGGCCGAGGACGAGGCCGAGACTGCCCGTATCGGTGCTAAGAACGGCCTCGAGTCCTATGCCTACTCCCTCAAGAACACTTTGAGCGACTCCAAGGTCGACGAGAAGCTCGACGCTGCCGACAAGGAGAAACTCAAGTCCGAGATCGACAAGGTCGTTGCTTGGCTCGATGACAACCAGACTGCCACCAAGGAGGAATATGAGTCCCAGCAGAAGGAGCTTGAAGGGTATGTTTATCCATTCTCACAACACCTTCCTATCATTTGAAAAGAAACATTATGCTAACTTCTTATTTACAGTGTTGCCAACCCCATCATGATGAAGTTCTACGGTGCTGGCGGTGAGGGTGGTGCCCCAGGTGGTTTCCCAGGCGCTGGTGCTGGCGGCCCTGGCGGTTTCCCCGGTGCCGGTGGTGCCGGTGGCGCTGCTGCCCACGACGACGGCCCAACCGTCGAGGAAGTCGACTAAATGTCTCGCTCACACCAGCGAAAAGAGACACCCTTCTTCCCACCTTTAACGAAAAAAATACCAATAATTCCTGCCAAAAACAAAAAACATACATCATCATACCAAGGGGCGCCGGGTTCATCAATCATGTCATGTCTTTTCCTTTTCTAATGAGTGCATACCATGTGTCTTTTAATGTTCCTTTTTCCTATGTCCTTTGATGACCATTTCCTTTTCTTTCCACCTTCGAACGAACCGAGGAAAAAAAACATACACAGGATAGGGCGGAGGGTCGGTTACTCAAATCATTCCTTTCGAAGCAGATCCCTAATTTCCTTTTCTAAAACAAAATACAAAGCTTTTTTTTCTCTTCGTTACTTCAATCATAGATGCGGTCTTCGGTGGAAAACTAATAGTTCCCTAGGTAGTAATGGATAACATGTTCATATTTCATCTCTTTTCTCATTTGTGTGTCTGTAGATATATATGTAGAGATCCTTGGCTTGGCATTGTTTTTACATTGAACAACTTTTCAACGCCAACATCCAGAATCCACAGATATTATACAAAGTGATACCCTCGACTGGCAGAGCAATTCGATATATTCGTTATTCTCGTCACTTATAACATAAATCATCTACCTACTGTGGTCCTATTTATATCCATGACATCCTACGACGTACATCCCAGTGTAGTGTCCAGTAGCTTGGCCAACTTGATCCGCTCAATGAATCGCACAGCTGAAGACACAGCAGACTGATGATTTTCCTCTCTCACAAGTGACGAGCACGCATGGCCAGCCACATCCTCGTCATACACGAGATCTTCAACTTCAATGTCCCCGGTGTCAAAGGTGCCGTTCTGAATATGTGGCAGCCTACCGTGAGATACCGACGTCCATCTGTCAATATAGTACGTTGCCCACCATAATTTCCTACGAAGCTTCTTTTCCCACACCGGTATATCCCAGGCTGTGTCATTGTGGTGTAGGCCGAGTGCATGGGCACACGAAACTGCCTGCGCTGAAAGGGCGAGAACCTTGGATCCCTGCGCGGTTGCGTGTTCAGGGGGTTGAAGCTGGTACAGAAGCAGAAGACAGGTCTGAAGCGTTGATAGCTGTGGGGATTCTAGCTCGACTTCCTTTTGCAAGCTGGCGTGGACGTGTTCAAAAAGCATCTCCCGGAAAACTAGTGAGGTGCTATCCATGGGTAACCAATAGGCTGCAAGAGTATATACTGCGCCTCTGAGGGTGTGAGAGATGCTATATTTATCCTGGATGTACTCGCACAGAAACCGGCCTTTGGAGAGTACGGGAAATGCAGGATGGACATTCGCGAAGTATAGCCGTACCAGGCTATCAGCTTGGCCACTTACAATGTCTTCCACATCATCTTCGTGTGAAGTCGTGGATTTCCCTCTATCTACCCCACAGAACCAGGCCCTGGCTAAGGAAAAGTTGTCGGGAGGTAGATTTTGTGCTGGATCCGCAGGTTCGACGTGGTTGAAGTTGATGTCCATATGGTGGGCTGGCTGATCAACGGCACCAGAGCTAAATGATGAGAGAGCACCTATATCCTGCTGTTCCCCTGGAATGCCCATCAAATGTGCTGCGTGGCCAGCGATGTGGTTGAAGCTGTCTGCGGCCGGCGATATGGGATGCGAAGGCGGCGTTGGATTGGCGAAGTATGAGTATTCCGGGAGGTGGTGGTAGACCTGTCCTGAGACGGGGATGGCTGATGGATGATGGGGGCTTGCTAAGGCGGCCGGATATCCAGGCATTGATGTTGGTGTTGTGTATTGCTCATGATCCGATACACTCAGCATCGATATTGGGCTCAGGGCTCCTACCCCTGCCATGCTCAGATGGTCCGGTGGTGATTGATAGACCGGGGCTTCGCTATGCTGCGTTGGACCGCTTGAATTGGTTGCCATATTGACGGGAGGAGAGGTGCTATGCTCGGCATCTTTCTCTTGACTCTTAGCTGGTGACCGACGGCGCGGTTTTGGAGTCGATATAAAAGAGCAGGTCACACATTTGCTTTCACAGAAACGGCCTATCCGCGTCAGTCAGCAAGGACAGCCATTGAAAGGGTTGATCTAACTCGGTATACAAACATGGCGGTTTGGTTACAATGACACACGCAGTCTTTCTCTGCCGGCATGCATCGCACGGTCTATCTTTGCGGCTCTTTAGTTCTCTTGCTCCTCCAAAGCGAGTTTCTATCTGGAAACTCTTTCGCTGCTTTGGTTGTTTCTTTTGAGCTATGTCTGCCATGGTCATCAACTGAACTGTAGAGGGAAGGCTCCGCAGTATCACTCTCTAGATATTGTCAACACAGATGATTGATACGGTATCAACAAAGAATGGATAGACAAAAGGTACGGCGGCCAACACCCCGACTGTGGATATATCTTTTTTTTTCTGCTTGAAAATCAGGGACACCCGGGGGTCAGGCTCTATACATATTGCCTTACAGCCACCGAAGCCGGGCGAGAGACCGAGCACGACGGGGTCCCTAATGCAAGGCATCATGAGTCGGTCCAAAAGAAAGGCCTGGACGCTCGCTCTCTTTCCCCCCCTTCGTCCAAGGCCTCCCCACACGCTAGGCTCGATCATTCCCGGTGAGACGGTGGAGCACAACTTTGATAGATCGAGGACAACTGGAGAGGCCGTATAGGGTATCTACAGCCCCTCCCCATCTCCGACCTCCGGGCACTAGCAAGGAGTATACGAGGAGAAAAGCAATGGGAACGATCTTCGCAGAACAGGTTCTTCTTGTTTCCTCGAGTACGAAGCCTATGCGACACCAGACTGGTCTGCATAGCGACGGTTCCGAAACACCTGCGTCTGGGGGCAAACTGTCAAAAATCCTTTCCTTTCTCCTTGATGTGGTTAAAATTTTGATTTAAGGCTCGAGAAGTCAACGCTCGAGCAAGAGTTCCACCCTGGCGCTTCGCCATTCTAAATACGGAAACTCGAATGATGGTATTCCACCAATCCGCACTGCGTTATGCCGGGCCTGGCGACTGGAGAAAGGAAGAACCACGGTCAAGCTTTTGCCGAAACGGGTTTGATTGATGTCAATCGACTCCGTCGTCAACGGTTCGGAGATGCTGCGGCTACGGAATATGCAAGCTGTTGTTTGCTTCATCGCAGCAGCTGGCTAACTAGTAGTTAACTAACTAGTTAACTGGCTAGCTAGTGAGTTAACCAGTTGATCATTGCGATCGATGTCATTCTCAGTACCCAGGGCTGAGGGTTGACGAGTAGCTGTGACAAGCATGAGGATGCCCAAGGACAACTCTGTGATAGATCGATGATATCAGCTGAAATTCTCCCCGCATCAGTAGACGTAATTATTTCCCTACAGGTTAACTATTGCTTGGACGTTATAGCCACTACAGCAACTAGCCATATGCCACTAACTTACATACGTCTACCTGCTAACCATGAGCCAGATTCCAGTCATCGACTTTGCACCGTTCCGTGATGGAAGCCCAGAAGATGCAGAGGCGACAGGGAAGAAGATCTTCGAGGCCTTTCGAGATGTTGGATTCGTCTACTTAAAGAACCACGGCGTCCCCCAGGAGGTTGTTGATGAGGCGTTTTCCTGGGTATGGTCATGGCTAGTTGAAAATATCAAGCTACTGACGCTTTAGTTATAGAGCAAAAAACTGTTCGACCTTCCACAGTCTGAGAAGGAAAAGGCGCCTCACCCGCCAGAGGGATGGTGGCATCGAGGCTACTCCGGCATAGGCCGCGAGAAGGTGACCCAGATGGTGTTTGACAGCGACACCCTCGGCGAGCTCCGCAAGATCCCCGACGTCAAGGAATCCTTCGAGATGGGACGGGAGGACGACGAGACCACCCCCAACATCTGGCTGCCAGAGTCGACCATCCCTGGGTTCCGTGCGTTCTTCAACAACTTCTTCGAGATCAACCATGATGTTGGGCAGGAAATATTGCGCGCAGTGGCGATAGGCATGGGGCTCGACAGGGACTTTTTCGAATCGTACCATACGATGAAAGACAACCAGACCAGACTGCTTCACTACCCTCCCGTGGAAGAGGAGATGCTTCGACAGGGCGAAAAAGAGCGTATAGCTGCTCACACCGACTTTGCTACGATGACTCTACTCTTCCAGGACGACGTTGGCGGGCTGGAAGTCGAAGATATCCACCAAACGGGGGTGTTCAATCCTGTTCCATACATCCCTGGCACTATGGTGGTGAACATTGCAGATTTCCTTATGAGATGGAGTAACGATACGCTTCGGTCGACAATGCATCGGGTGAGGGCTCCGCCAGTGGTGAACGTGGATGAGAACGGGCAGGAGAAGGATGGAGACTCGGGTGGTCAACGAATGAGCCGGGCCAGGTACTCGATTCCCTACTTCATTGTTGCAGACAAGAACAAGGTGATTGACTGCCTGCCTGGTTGCTACGGTCCGGACCAACCCAAGAAGTATGAGCCGATTGCTTCGGGGGATTATATCGCCATGAGACTGAATGCCATCTCCTAGATAGTGTCCATAACTACATACCTGCTTCCTAGTTTTATGCTGTTTAAAGAATGATAATGACCAAGTTATTTGTTACTATTGCATAGGCTCCAACACGCCATCTGCTAAAAATCGCCCTCTAACTACCCCAATATCATCATCGCCTTCGAGCCTCATCCCGCCAGCCTGGTAACTTTGCCCCAGCATGGGTCGTGCCGAAGAGGCAAAAGGACGACTGCTGCGACTTCATCGCCACTAACTGTCTCCTTGACAGAAAGCCAGGACTGTCTCGCTTGCTGATTATGGGGCTCTAGCTAGTTAAGAGTTTCCTTGTTGAAAGAAAGAGGTCATCCTGGCTACACTATTATTATGGTCAAACAAAGCCCACAGCCGAGTTAAATATAGCAGACGGGACACTCAGGAGTTACTCCGATGTGGACTTCGTCTTTTGCTTCCCCCCCCTAGTTAGCTAACTAGCTCGTTAGTTAGTGAGCGGCTTCGTTAGCCAGTTTCCCAGGGACATGGATGCTTCGATCTTCCTTGTCTCTGGCTCTCACGATCGTTTAGTTAACTTAGTTACCCTGAAGATAACGTGGCTCGCCCTGGATATAACGGCTCCCCAGCCGAGATCGACCAGTTAAGTAGTTATCTAACTAAACATTAATACTTACTCGCTACATATAGGTCTAAGATCGATAATTTGGAGGACAAGCTGTAAAGGCGCATGATGGTTGCACCAAGTATGTTGCCCATGGAGATAATTGATCCATGCAGATCACCACCGCCATGAGTTGTGCGGTGAAATGGCTTGATCAATACTCTGGCACTTCCCACATCCCCCGGCTGAAATACCCCAGATTCCTTTAATTATATCAATCTCCACATTAGCTCCGCTTCAACGGGTCTAAGGCTTCATTTCTTTGTAACCCACCGTTTGTTAACTATAAAGCTGTGTAAAGCCGGCAAGATGGTCGACTGGGCCAGTTTTAAGCAGAAGTTGGCGGTGTAAGTGGCTTTTGGCAATGCAACCCATAACTGACTGCCTGTGTAGTTGACGATTTGTTTGCTAATGAATCTGAGCTGAAAGGCCGATAGACAAAGACCCGCTGTACGAGAACACAGTGTGGTGCAATAGGGACCTTATACCAATCCCTCCGGATAGGCGAACTTGGGGAATTTGGGGCTATACTGGTATGCTATTTTCGTATGATGCCGACAAAGTGGACGGGATGGACTTATGGATTGGATAGGTTACTGGATGGTATCCGGTTCGTGCATATCAGCATGGACCATAGGAAGCACTCTTTTGGCATTCGGGCTAAGTCCCCAACAGGCAATTGGATGCGTTGTACGTGTATCTCGTATCGGTTTGATTTCTATCGAAATCAATGATCGGGGCTGATATAGTGTGATAACACAGGCTGCGGGTGGAATATTCACTGGTCTACTTGCTGTTGCATGCGGTTGGATGGGTGAGCGACACCATATCGGCTTTCCGGTTGCTTCAAGGTTCTCGTGGGGAATGAGAGGATCATACTGTAGGTTTAATACGATACCTACCTGTGAGTATGCATTTCGGACTCATGGATGGCAATAGTTCCTGTTGTTCTTCGATGTTTTCTTGGTTGCCTCTGGTTTGGAATGCAGTCATACTGGTAAGTTCTACTTCAAAAAGTATTAGAAAAACCCCCCAAGACTAATATTGATAATATAGGGGAGGTCAAGCAACCAGAGTGCTCGTGGGAGCAGTTATCCCCAGTTTTGCGCATATGAAGAATTTATTCTCAGAAAGCTCACACCTGCTCACCAATGACTTTATTGGCATGGTCTTGTGGTATCTTATATTCCTGCCTTTATTGCTTATTCCCCCCGAAAGACTCCAAATCCCGTTTGGCATTTCGTTCGTACTGTTCAGTTCAACATGTATCGGGATTTTGGTTTGGTATGTGCTGGTTGATTTCGTTCTTTTCTAAGCCTGTCCCCGTTGCTAACATATGACAGGGCAGTGAGGAATGCTGGAGGCCCTGGATCAATGTTTCATCAGCCAGCAACAACAGGCTCTGTAGGATGGGGTGTCATGTTTGGGATAACTGCGATCCTTGGTGCATGGGGTGCTAGCACCCTAAGTCAATCCGACTGGACCCGTTATGCGAATCGGCCACTGGCACCAACGTTATCTCAGCTTATAGCTGCACCCATAACAATCACGATTACGGCTATGATTGGAATAATCGTAACTAGTGCCGTGAATGACATTCTCGGAGAGATCATTTGGAGCCCCATCCAACTTCTTGCTGCTATACAGGAACACTATCGTTCAAGCCCACGTTCCAGAGCTGGTGTATTCTTTGCCTCCATAGGCACTGTCTCGACTCAGCTTGCGGTAGGGTCCAACCTCAACGGCTCCAACGGTTGAGAACTTGCTGACCTTGGTTATAGATATCACTTGTACTGAACTCTGTCTCGGCAGGAATGGATCTAGCCGGTCTACAACCAAAATATATAAACATTAGAAGAGGAAGTTATATTATGGTCGTTATTGGCCTTGCATCTCAGTGAGTGGTATAGTGATTTGCACGATGCCGACAGAGAGACAAGACAAACTAATCAAAACCAAGGCCATGGCAACTCCTTTCCAGTGCAGATAAATTTCTGTCAGTTTTATCTGGATTTGGAATATTTATGGCCCCTTTGATGTAAGATACGGATCCAGCCTCAGTTGACATCCAAACAGAGACCTAACGGCCTACCAGTGGTATCATGCTATCAGACTATCTCGTCATCCGGCGCCAGGCACTCAAGCTCTGCGACCTGTATAAAGGAGACTCATCATCTATATATTGGTACTGGCATGGATTCAATTGGCGTGGGGCTGTCGCCTTTACCGCCAGTATATGGTCTCAAATACGTAAGTCGATGCCCCTCTTGAGAGATCATTGCTTTGTTGGTTACTAGTTATGGTATATTAACAGCTTTTCTTTTTCTTCTTCTTTTTTTTTCCCAGCTGGACTTGTCGCATCAGTCAATGAAGACAAATCTCCAGCCATGCAAGGCTGGATCAAATTGTTCAATATCACATTCTTTGTTGGTTTGGCGATGGGGTTCACCTGGATGACTGTTCTGTCATACCTCTTCCCACCCCCGGGCCTAGGCGTGGAAGCCCCCTTCGTGGAAGGATGCCACCCAGGCCACAAACCGAAAGCAACCCATGAAGTTGAAGATGCGTCACGCGAGGACCCCGATCCTATATCCGCACCGGAGCCTTGCTGAGCGTTGCTATCCGGCTGTCTTTTATGTACGATTGACAAATAATTTCGTATTCACGGAGTTCACCTCCCTGCAGAATGGTGTAAATATAATGTATGAAATATGAATGGCGTTGAGCGGCATCAGTCCGTCGCCACCTGTCCTCGCATATCTGACATCATATATGCAGAGAGTCCCCAAGGCGTACTCCATAACTAGTTAGTTACGGGGTAGCTGCTTTGCTCCCTATATCTCCTTTTGCTACACAATAATAAGGGGGTGTAGGAGGTGAAGGGAGGTCGTGAACTGCTAACTACAGTAATCCACATGCAACCTGCCCCACGTGACTCTTTTTCTTTCCGAAAGGACCCGATCCTCTCGGCCAGCTCTCCAGTTGCTATTCCCACTTTCAGTCGTTGCTTTTGGGGATTTTGGGGGAGGGCGCGGGCTGTTCCGGGGCTTCCAATACGACTGGGAAAAAGATGGGCGTTTGTTGTTTTTCTTTTGTGCCGAGGATTCGGCATTATCGAAGGAGATACGAACGTGAAGCCGGCACTCGGTCTGATACGATGCCCAGCTTCAGCCGGGAGGGAGACTGACTTAACACGCACGTCATATAAACAGTATCGAGCGGCCCGTAGTACCCAATGTACATCTTCTCCAAGAGCCAGAATCGGGTTACGTAAAACCCCTGTCCGGCTGGTGTTTGGTGTTCTACTCTGTCGATGCCCCTTTTTCAAAGATTCATGAGCAGCTCGAAAGGGCCAAAAGAGTCAAGGCCACCGGCAGCAGAAACAACAAATAAAAATAAAGTGCGGCTCTCAAGCTGCCGATGTCGGGCCTTCAAGGAAAATAAGCTGGCCAATTAACATCCCTCCTTTGTGGTTCAGCCAACGCAGAGTAAACAAGACTACGGAGTAATGGTGGGGGGCGGGGGGCAGATAAAGTGGAAAAGCACATGCTTTTTAACTCGTAAACTACCAGGTTGAGATAACGGATGAACCGTAAGGTAAGTAAGTAAAGCAGGTTCTCTCGAGGAACAGAGAAGCGTCTGGGGGAGAGCAGCTGCCTCTTCCTCTCCCGCCCGAGACTGGACATGCGCATAGCAGGTAGTCATCTTTCTTGTCTTGTCTCCCTGCTGTCCCTTTGCCTCTTCTTCTTCTTCTTCTTCTTCTTTTTCCTCTTCTTCTTCGTCTTCTTCGGCTTTTTGCATCTCGAAAAAAAAAAAAAAAGCATCAAGTTCCAGCTTGGTCGATGCTTTTTTTAAGGTTAAGTCTGCAGATAAGCGACATTGACCAATGAGAAGGCTCCGATTAGCACCGAGACCCGCTGTTATCGTCCATCGCTCCGTCACCGTCACTGTTTTTTGCTGGAAGAAAAGGCCTGTGAAGGGTGAGGGACCTCCAGCGCTGGCTCGTCAAGGCGCAAGCTGGATGGATGGACTCGCTGTAGCAGACATCCCGAGGATGTCACCCTCCCAAGCGGCCGCTGCCTGGCCACGAAGGTGCGTAGATGCCGTAGAGTTTGGTTTGCAGGTCTTTTCTCCCCCACGCTCGGTTTGACGCTCGAGGCGAGCTATGGAACCAGCCGGCCCAACCATAGAACAACGATGGCCAACTTCCGAGGATGCCCTGTGCTGGTGTGCTTGTTATTATTCATTAACTTCTTTCACTCTCATCTTCCCCTCTTTCACTTCACATCCTTCTATCATCACACCGTCTTCACACCCATCTTCTATCCTCATCTTTCCTTTCTTTAATCCTCAATTTGATCAAAAACGTTGTATCAATCAAAAACGTCATATCTAGCCACTGTCAGTTCAAATTGTTATTATCACAAGGTCAGGCGTTCGCGTTCTCTCTCTGCCGACCACGCAGGCAGGAAGAATGGGCCTCTTGGAGAAAACCAGGGACACAGCAGCGCAAGACAATACTCCCAACGAATACTCTCCATACAAGGCTGAGGGCGGCTATGGCTGGGCGGAGACACTGCCCAAGAAGCAGGGTCTATATGACCCAGAGCTGGAGAAAGATGCCTGTGGTGTAGGCTTCACTGCGTAAGTTTGCCAGGCCTGAACGCGGAAGAACAATGGCTCACTGAACCGCGTTTTATAGCCACATCAAGGGAAAGGCAAGCCATAAGATAGTCAGTGATGGTATGTTCTGCCTTGTAGTCAATATCACAGGTTTGTTTGGGCTGTAACACTGACTGGAATCCTCCATAGCACGAGGTTTACTATGCAACATGACCCATCGAGGAGCAGTCGGCTCCGACGCTCGAGACGGCGATGGTGCCGGTGTCATGACGAGTATCCCGCACAAATTCTTCACAAAGCACTTTGCGAGGGATATTGATGTTGTTCTACCACCATTGGGACAATATGCTGTGGGAAATCTCTTTTTTAAGCCTGATCCTGTCGCCCTTAGGGACTCACAGTCCACCTTTGAGGACCTCGCCAGGGAATTGAACCTGCGAGTGCTGGGGTGGAGAGAAGTGCCCCACGATTCAACGATCCTAGGGCCAGCTGCCCTGTCCCGTGAGCCATTCATTTATCAGCCTATCGTTGTCCTCCACTCTGCATATGGGGATGGCAATGTTCCTCTTGAAACCCACTCTGAACGCTTTGATGAGAGGCTCTTTGAGAGGCAGCTGTATGTGCTGAGAAAACGGGCAACTCATGTCCTTGGCCTTGCCAGCTGGTTTTATCTTTGCTCCCTGAGTAATAAGAATATCGTTTATAAGGGCCAATTGGCTCCAGTTCAAGTTTATGAGTACTATCACGACCTCGTTTCAGTGGACTATGAAGGCCACTTTGCCCTGGTTCATTCTCGTTTCTCAACAAATACTTTCCCTTCATGGGACCGTGCACAGCCTCTCCGATGGGCAGCCCACAATGGTGAAATAAACACCCTCCGTGGGAATAAAAACTGGATGAGAGCGAGAGAAGGGGTACTCAAATCAGAGATCTTTGGAGAGGAGCTCGACTTGCTCTATCCCATTGTGGAGGAGGGTGGCTCCGACTCCGCAGCTTTTGATAACGTACTAGAGCTGTTGACAATCAACGGCGTCCTGTCTCTTCCTGAAGCAGTCATGCTGATGGTTCCTGAAGCCTGGCAGGATAATCCTTCTATGGACGCGGAGAAGGCTGCCTTTTACGAATGGGCAGCATGCCAGATGGAACCTTGGGATGGCCCAGCTCTCTTCACATTCTCTGACGGTCGATACTGTGGTGCCAATTTGGATCGTAACGGTCTTAGACCATGCAGGTACTATATCACAGATGACGACAGAATAATCTGCGCCTCTGAAGTTGGTGCTCTTGTCATCGATCAGGAGCGTGTTATAGAAAAGGGTCGTCTGCAGCCTGGCAAGATGCTCCTTGTCGATACCGTGGCAGGAAGAATCATCGATGATACAGAGCTAAAGCAAACTGTTGCCAACCGCCAACCCTTCGCCAAATGGATCGAGTCACAGCTTCTTAGCCTGCCGAAGATTCACCAGAAATACATCGATGACAAGGTTATCAAAGTCACACCAAAGCTAGATGAGTTAACTGTCCAGCAAGACCCGCGTCTAAAGGCGTTTGGGTATACTTTCGAGCAAGTGAGTTTGCTCTTGGGCCCAATGGCTGCCGATTCCAAGGAAGCTCTTGGTTCGATGGGCAACGATGCTCCTCTTGCCTGCATTGCACAGCAACCACGGCTCATGTATGAGTACTTCCGTCAACTGTTTGCTCAAGTCACCAATCCACCTATTGACCCTATCCGTGAGGCCATCGTTATGTCCCTGGAGTGCTACGTCGGCCCTCAGGGAAACCTGCTCGAAATCAACGAGACACAGTGCCATCGTCTTCATCTTCCATCCCCTATCCTCTCTCTCACTGAATTCGATACCATCAAAAATATCACCTTCCTGCACAAGGACTGGCCCGTGAAGATCATTGATATCACCTTTGACAAGTCAAAGGGGGTCCAGGGTTATCTTGATGCCCTCGAGAACATATGTGAAGCAGCTAGTGCAGGCATCGAGAACGGTGATCGGGTATTAATTCTGTCTGATAGAGCGACCGCTGCTGACCGGGTTCCAGTATCTGCTCTCCTGGCTACCGGTTTAGTCCACCACCACCTTGTTCGCAATAAATGGCGTTCATTGGTGGCCCTCATAGTTGAGACTGGCGAAGCTCGTGAAGTCCATCACATGTGCGTTCTCGTTGGCTATGGTGCCGATGGTGTATGCCCATACCTTGCTATTGAGTGCATGCTCAAGATGAACCGCGAAGGCCTCATCCGGAAGAAACTCACAGATGACCAAATTGTCAATAACTACAAACATTCAGTTGATGGTGGTATTTTGAAGGTCATGAGCAAGATGGGTATCTCCACCTTGCAGAGTTATAAAGGAGCTCAGATTTTCGAAGCCCTTGGTATTGATGACAGCGTCATTGACAGATGCTTCGTCGGAACAGCAAGCAGAATTCGGGGAATGACATTCGAGGCCATCGCTCAGGACGCCTTTGCTTTCCACGAAAAGGGATATCCTTCGCGACAAATCACTGAAATACCCGGCCTTACCGAGTCAGGAGAATATCACTGGCGAGATGGAGGAGAGCCACACATCAACGATCCAGTCAGCATTGCCAACATGCAAGATGCCGTCCGCAATAAGAATGACAAATCTTGCGAAGCATATGCTAAGGCAGAATTTGAGCAGATTAAGAACTGCACGCTGCGCGGGATGCTGGAATTTGACTTTGAGCAACGAACTCCCGTTCCGATTGATCAAGTCGAGCCATGGACTGATATCGTCCGCCGTTTTGTTACTGGCGCCATGTCTTATGGCTCAATATCCTTCGAATCCCACTCTACCCTTGCTATTGCTATGAATAGGCTAGGTGGTAAATCCAATACTGGCGAAGGTGGTGAGGATGCCAGTCGCAGCAAAGTCGGAGAAAATGGGGACACAATGAGATCGGCTATCAAACAGATTGCCTCTGGGCGATTTGGAGTCACTTCAAGCTACCTAGCTGATGCAGATGAATTGCAGATCAAGATGGCTCAAGGAGCCAAACCTGGTGAAGGAGGTGAATTGCCTGGCCATAAAGTAACAGGGCCCATTGCGCATACCCGGCACTCCACACCTGGAGTTGGTCTGATATCTCCTCCACCCCATCATGACATATACTCCATTGAGGACCTAAAACAACTCATATATGATCTCAAGTGCTCCAATCCTCGTGCTCGTGTTTCTGTCAAGCTCGTCTCAGAGGTTGGTGTGGGTATTGTTGCATCTGGTGTTGCAAAGGCCAAGGCGGACCATATCCTCATTGCCGGCCATGATGGAGGTACAGGTGCTTCCCGATGGACTGGTATCAAATATGCCGGTCTACCATGGGAGCTTGGGTTGGCTGAAACTCACCAAACCTTGGTTCTTAACGACTTACGTGGACGTGTCATAGTCCAGACCGATGGGCAGCTTAGAACTGGCAGAGATATTGCTATTGCATGTTTACTAGGAGCCGAGGAATGGGGATTTGCAACTGCTCCACTGATTGCAATGGGATGTGTTATGATGAGGAAGTGCCACCTGAACACTTGTCCCGTTGGAATAGCTACCCAAGACCCAGTTCTCCGAGAGAAGTTCCAAGGCACTCCCGAGCATGTCATCAACTTTTTCTATTATGTCGCCAATGAGCTCCGTGCTATTATGGCCAAGCTTGGTTTCCGCAGTGTCAACGAGATGGTCGGAAGAGCTGAACTTCTCAAGATAAGAGATGACCTAGCATCTCCTCGCATGCACAACATTGACCTCTCCCTCATCCTTACTCCTGCCCACTCCCTCAGACCTGGAGTTGCCACGTACAATGTGAGGAAGCAGGATCATCGCCTCCACACTCGTCTCGACAATAAACTTATTGCAGAAGCGGAATTAGCCTTAGAAAAGGGACTTCCGTGTAGAGTGGAATGTGACATTGTCAACACCGATCGTGCTATGGGTGCCACGCTCTCATATCAGATCAGTAAACGATACGGTGAGCCTGGACTACCACAGGACACAATCCATGCCAATATCAGAGGATCCGCCGGACAGTCATTTGGAGCTTACCTTGCCCCAGGTGTTACCCTCGAGCTTGAAGGCGACTCAAATGACTATGTGGGCAAGGGCTTATCTGGAGGTCGCCTAATCATCTATCCTCCTCGTGGTGCTGTTTTCAAAGCAGAGGAAAATATCATCATCGGGAATGTCTGCTTGTACGGTGCCACCAGTGGAAGCTGCTACTTCCGTGGCGTTGCTGCTGAGAGGTTTGCTGTCCGTAACTCTGGTGCCACTGCTGTTGTTGAAGGAGTGGGTGACCATGGTTGCGAGTACATGACAGGTGGTCGTGTATTGATCCTTGGATCCACGGGAAGAAATTTTGCTGCTGGTATGTCCGGTGGTATTGCATATGTCCTGGATACAGCTGGGGATTTCGAGCAAAAGGTCAACATGGAGATGGTTGAGCTTTCTGGTGTTGATAATCCGGCTGAAATCGCATTCCTGCGTGGTCTCATTGAGGACCATCATCATTACACTGGCTCTGAAATTGCCGCAAGAATCTTGATTGATTTCAACAAGGCCTTATCGCACATTGTGAAGGTGCTGCCAACTGACTATAAACGAGTGCTTGAGGAGGAAGCGGCTAAAATCGAGGCTGCTAAGAAGCTGGAGACTGCGCATCCGAGTTCTAGTCAAAACGCCGTGGTGAAACCTCACGAGAAGGCAGAACACAAACACCAAGGGGATCATCAACCTAGTGCCGACGTTCTGGATATTGAAGATAGTATCGGCGATGCTAAAACAGAGAAAAAGCGTACGGCTTTGATCTTAGACAAGACCAAAGGCTTCATGAAGTATGCTCGGCGTCATGAAAAGTACAGAAGCTCGAAAACACGTACTCGAGACTGGCAGGAACTGTCACCCAGACTTACAGAGGATGAGCTGAAATATCAATCCGCTAGATGTATGGACTGTGGCGTCCCATTCTGTCAATCCGACACCGGTTGCCCTATTTCCAATGTCATTCCAAAGTGGAATGAGCTTGTGTTCCAGAACCAATGGCAAGATGCACTCAACCGGTTGCTCATGACAAATAATTTCCCCGAGTTCACCGGGCGTGTTTGCCCTGCTCCATGTGAAGGCGCCTGTGTCCTTGGAATTGTTGATGATCCAGTTGGTATCAAATCAATCGAATGTGCAATTATTGACCGAGGTTTTGAGATGGGCTGGATGGTTCCAAAACAACCTCCAACCCGTACAGGAAAATCTGTTGCAATCATCGGCTCAGGCCCAGCTGGCTTGGCTGCGGCTGATCAACTCAATCGTGCCGGACACAGTGTGACAGTATATGAGCGAGCAGACCGCATTGGCGGTTTACTGATGTATGGCATTCCAAATATGAAGCTGGACAAGAAGGTTGTGCAAAGACGCGTTGATTTCATGGCTGCAGAAGGTATCAAGTTCGTTACTGGCACGGCCGTTGGTCCAGACCAGGAGGTATCTCTCCAGTCTCTACAGAAGTCAAACAACGCGGTAGTCATCGCTACCGGTGCTACCGTCGCGCGAGATCTAAAGATCCCAAACCGTGATCTCGCGGGAATTCATTTTGCCATGGAGTTCCTGCACCGTAACACTAAATCCCTTCTTGACTCAGAACTAAGTGATGGTGAGTACATCTCAGCAAAAGGCAAAGATGTTATTGTCATTGGTGGTGGTGATACTGGCAACGATTGTATCGGAACGTCCGTCCGACACGGAGCAAAATCTGTCACAAACTTCGAGCTCCTTCCTCAGCCTCCTCAGGACCGTGCTCGCGATAACCCATGGCCACAGTGGCCCCGAATCTACCGTATAGATTATGGTCACAGCGAAGTCAAGACTCACATGGGCAAAGACCCGCGAGAATTCTGTGTCATGTCGAAGGAGTTCGTTGGAGATGAGAACGGTCATGTCAAGGGTATCAACATTGTCCGAGTTGAGTGGACGAAGAGCCCTTCAGGTGGCTGGGATATGAAGACTATCGAGGGCAGTGAGCAATTCTTCCCGGCTGACCTTGTCCTCCTTTCAATGGGTTTCCTGGGCCCCGAAGATCGACTCCTGGGCGATGAGGTCGAGAGAGATGCACGAAAGAATATCAAGACCCCCGCTGGCCACTACTCAACCAACATCCCCGGCGTATTTGCTGCTGGCGACTGCAGGCGTGGACAGTCGCTAATTGTCTGGTATGTAAACCATGTTCAAGGCTAATATCTAACCTGCACTAACACCTTTGTCCACTCCAGGGGCATCAATGAAGGCCGACAGGCTGCTCGAGAGATCGATTCATATCTTATGGGAAGTACATCCTATCTTCCAGCCGCTGGCGGAATTGTTCGCCGTCCAGCAATCGAGGCTGTCCCCAAGGAGATCCGAATAGCCGCTGCATAAACCGCAAGCCCCGCAAGCCTCTGAATAGCAGTCATCGTGTAGTTATTTGGTAGCCATTTTGTCTTTCTTTTGCGATTATTAGTTATTTCGTCAACTTGTCTGGAGGAAACCGAGTTTGTCAGCACGGGGAAAACTGCATCGGAAATGTCGACAACGCCTGATCCATATGTATTTTATTCATTCTCCTAGTTTCAGGTTGCATTAAGCATTCGTTCTTCTTCTAATATGTGTATGATCATTGTGTTATTCATTCTCGAGTGAGAAAACTTTTTATTAGAGAAGGATTTTTCGAACACAGTTATTAAAACTAGTTAACTAGTTAGCCCGTCCCACCTTGCTTCTTCCCAATGACATCTCTCTCAGCTCACGAAAGGCAGCATGACAAGAATCAATGACTTCAATTCCATTATTAATTAAAAGGCCATCCAGCCAGTCTCATGCCTATATGCATCCAAAACTTGTCCTAAAATCCTTTTAGTCCATAACGCCACAGAGCAGAGAAAGAAAAGGGGTATTCAACACTCTAATAATACATATAAAATCTAACTTCTAAAGGCAAGCCAAACCGTTTGTCAAGTCAATCCCCGTAGTATGGTATACAGTATGATCCAACGCCGTGATGCAACATATTCTCATGCTTCCATAGTATTGGCCCCATTAGCCTTTGCATCATTTTCCCGCTGTTTTAGTCGCTCCATCTCCCTCTCAAAAGCGAGATAATCGCCTTGGAATGCCCCCACAACTGGCTCCTTTCTTAGTTCCCAGATATCTTCACTACTAGGGCCAGTCTTATACTTGATAGCTTTCCGCCTGTATCTATCAGAGATAGCCTTTTCCCTTTCCTCATCAGGAAGCGACTTTGAGCGCATACAGAACCAAAAGTCAGACCAATGCTCGCTGCACGACCGTAGTTCACCATATCGATAGACGTTCACCCATTGGCCTCCAAACGACTGACAGAAGTATGCGTAATCGAAAGCGGTACGGCAAGACATGGTTTTAGGGTAGAGTGAATCGGACTGAAATTGGGTAGACGGAGATTCGAAGTGAATTGATTGTGAGGGCAGCGGCTTAGAGGTCCTAGATTTAGACGTGGATGGCGCATGCTGTTCGGCGGATGATGTAGAGTTATCTAGTGACTTCAACAACTCGTTGAACTCGGCCTCTGCGATCTCGTCACGGCCAAGCGGCTTCACCTGAGGCGTGGACTGTTCCGTGGCAGGATTGGATGGTAAAGAATGCGAATCATTTGCTGGAGGTGAAGATTCCGTTTTCTGTGCCTGCTCAGCAGTAGCCGGGCTACTACTATTCCACAGCCAACCCATTGTTGTCTTCTGCGTTCGTACCTGCGTCCGCTCGTTATTAAATATAAAAAGCCAAACTGCTCATCTGCTTCCACAAACCCGACTATCAATCAGCAAAAAATAAAGTGGAAGAAGTTCGAATAGGCTTAGGCACGTGACAAACCTTATTCCCACGCAGCATCAACCCAGAACGTCTGCCAACTTGGACCAACAACCGTCATGATACTGATACGCATGAAAGACCACCAGGTAGTTCGAGAAATGGCCGATCCTGCTTTTGGCGCTTAAGTCACATTTGTACTGGGCCTGCAGAGCTCTGATAGTGCTCCCACTCGCTCACAGGATGATCCCAGTAATACGTGGTCTACCTCCTGGGCAGATACCCTGGAGGGGGCAGGTCTTGAGCATAGCTAGAAGACGATGTCAGAACCATCGAAGCATATGCCAGGCCTCGGCTGCAGAGCCGCATAGAGCTGGATATATAGAAAAGTCGCAGAATGAAGCTCTTATTTTCATAAGTAGTAAGTGTGACATCTCCGCTATCACTCGAGAGTATAGCGGTACCAGCTAATACTATACTATAGGTGTTCTTCCTGTCCATTTGGGCTGGTTATCGCGCATTCCATATGTAAACTTGAATGCTATGGTCTTGCAACGGCTGGAAAAACTTGGAGTTAGAGGTGCTGAGCTCACAGGCTCCCCTACTGTTGTCGAACAAGTTATTCCTGATGAACTCCATCCAAATATCACTCAGGTCATTCCACGCCTCACAGAAGGCGGTGCCTTTGTCAAACTATCTCACGGTCCTGAAACATCAGGTTCAGACATTATCAAGGCCATTACCCAGCATTTATATGAGAATCCTGTAAAGCCGTGGTTTAGCCTCTTCAGCCCTGCTAGCGCTGCCCTTGTACGTGGGCGTCCTTGGGTGGAGGACCTGTCATACCGGTTTCCAAGCTCAAGAGTCAAGGTTGAATTCCTACCTGTATCGCCGGATGCTCCGGCTGCAGAACTTACCCAGGAAAACCTCTACTCGCTTGCCAGGACATACGGCAAATTGACCGATATTATTCCCCAGCCCGCAGACTCAAAAGTGGTACCAAGATATGCTTTGCTTGACTTTTCTAATCCAGTAAGCGCCGTGATGGCGAAAAACTGCCTTCACGGGTTCAAGGTTCCTTCAGGCGATATTGGAGGCAAGGCTGGAACTATCCTGCAGTTTAACTACGAGCGGAAGATCAAGGCACATTGGATAAGAGACTGGTTATTTAGCCATCCGCGAATTGTGCTTCCCATCCTTGTCGCCATCTTAGCTGGGATCACTGTTGCCATTTTTGATCCCATAAGGACGTTCTTCATTAGACTGAAAATATCTCCTCCACTGCAGTTCCAGGATAATAGGCTGTGAATGTGGCTTCAGAGGCAGGCAACTAAAGCAAACTCTCTATTTTCTCTTCACCGGGGCCAATATGAGTCGAAAGGCCTTAACGAAATCTGGGAAGAGAGGAAAGAAGACGCCCAGCAAATTCAGAATTGGCTTGTGGAAGGAAACGATACCTTTATTGTTGTACATGGGCCCCGAGGCTTAGGAAAGAAAGAATTTGTTTTGGATGAGGCGCTTAAAAATTACAAGAATAAACTGGTCATCGACTGCAAACCTATCCAAGAAGCTCCAGGAGACAGTACCATGATAGCCGCTGCCGCTGCTGAGGTTGGGTACAGACCAGTATTCTCCTGGATGAATAGCATTAGCAGTGTGATTGACGTTGCAACTCAAAGCGCCATTGGTACAAAGGCCGGATTGTCCGAGACTCTGGATACACAGCTCGGTAACATATTGCAAAACACTGCTAAGGCACTGAAAAAAGTTGCATTGGACGGAAGGAAAAAGGGGGATAAAGATGGACACTTGAGTGATGATGAATGGTTAGAGGCAAACCCTGCTCGTCGACCAGTTGTTATCGTTGATAACTTCCTACATAAAAGCAAAGACAACCAGATGGTATACGACAAACTTGCAGAATGGGCAGCTGCATTGATATATACCAATATTGCACACGTTGTCTTCCTCACGTCAGACCTTTCCTATTCTAAGACATTAAGTCAGGCCTTACCGAATCAGGTTTTCCATCAGGTGTCATTCACTGATTGCAAACCTGAAGTGGCTAAACGGTTCGTGTTAAGCCATGTGTCCGGTAATGAGGATTCTAAAGGCTTGGACTATTCCGATGAAAAATTCAACCAGGAACTCACCGAATGTATCAAACGGCTCGGAGGCCGTTTAACAGACCTTGAATTTTTCGCTCGCATGATTGCTAGAGGCCTGACCCCAAATAGTAAGCTACCCCCCCATTACCAGGGAATTATAATGCTAAGTGCTCTGCAGATGCCGTTCAACAGATAGTACATCAGTCTGCCGCAGAAATACTTAAGATATTTATCACAGAAGTTGACCCAAGTTCCCGTGGCTGGACCCCGGAACAAGCATGGTACTTAATCAAAAACTTAGGAACAGCCAAGACCCAAGCAGGAAACCAGAGCGACTCAGATGCAAATGGGGAAACTAGCATTCGATACAGCGATATAATTTTGTCGGACCTGTTCAAAAAGGATGGCGAAGCTACCCTTCGTGCGCTTGAGAAAGCAGAACTGATCTCTGTCATTTCAAAGAACGGACGTCCTTCAATTATCAAGCCTGGGAAACCAGTGCTAGCGGCTGCCTTCCGCCAGTTAGTTGAAGATAAGGTTCTTAGTAGCAGGCTCGATCTAAGAATCCTCGGCCAAATGATCACAATACAGAACCAGGCAATTCATAAGATTGAGGAAGAGCTAAAAGTTCTAGGATCTTTCCCAAAAGAGCCTAGCGAAGCGAGGAGAAGGATTAAATGGTTGCTAGCTAACTTGGCTCTAAACCAGGCAAAAATTGATCAATATGAGATCGAGAGCGCACAGTTAAAGCTTGTTCTGAAAACCGAGTTTTAAGCCAAGAGACTGAGTTTTACCAATTGCACATAATATTTTATCTAGTTTTGAATGTGCTATTACAGGGAATAGAAGGGTGAATATTTGCAGTGTTTCTGAATAGTAAAGCCCAATGAATACAATTGAGATCTTGGGAGATAGAAGTATGGTGGGTTATTCATCGTACATGAAATAGTAAACCAATAATTTGACCAAGACCACCCCTAAAAAAAAGACTATAATAATGTAGAATGCCATTTTTTTTTTTTTTTTTTTTAATTTGAAATATCATATTAAACACGTATAGATGCATGAAATGGTCATATCAAGGTTGAATGAGAACATCATGATAGATATGGCATTAGTTTGGATGTATGGTTGGAAGTAGACTCGATTAAGCATTTTTAGGTGCGCCAGAATGAAGGTCGGTAGGTTGAGTGATAGCATTTTGTGGCTGTTCTTCATGTATATGCTGGTTATGCGAAGTATATGGCTGAGTGAGATCAGATTGGAGCGGTAGCGGAGAGCCTTGTTCATTAACTGGCGAAACTGCATGAGTTGGATGTTCAAACAACCCTGTGCTGCCACTTTGGCCTACTGCCGGTAATGGTTGGTATTCTCTCTGTGAGGATTCTGGGTTCTGCTCTGCTGACCGAAGGACAGGCTGCTGTTCTTGCTGTTGGTTATCCGCTTGTCGTTCAGTCTGTTGATCTGTCTGGTGAGGCAGAGGTTGCGGGCCAGTTTGTTGAGGTAGTGGCGGCATGACTCCAGGGACCACAGGTTGCTGTGCCATCTGAGGCTGGCTGGCTGGCAGCGGATCGGTGGCGAGGGGAGGTGCTGCTCCAAGCATTGGAGGGTAGCTTCTGCTGAATCCATATTTCAACCAGAGGGTGAATTTAGCGGCGAAGGACATAGATTTCCAATTTCTTTCCAACTCCTCTTGTTCTTCCCTCGGTTTCGGTCTATAGCCTCGGTGCATGCATATAATGAACAAACACGATAATATTGGGCACAAACAAGCAAAGGACTTGGGTAGGCCTCTACTTGCCCCGCGGCCTCGCATAAGCTTTCTGAATCTAACAGCACTCTCGATCAGGCCAACAATGAAAAAAAGGCCGAACCAAGAAAAGGTGATAATAAGGGATAGTGCAAGATATGGAGACCAATAAGAGTGATAGCACCCATAATACCGGCCACAATAACCATCATAGTTATCGCTGGAGCTGGAACTGGAGCTAGATTGTGAACCGTAGCCGCCAGAACTTGAGTGAGATCCATATGGGCAGTACTGAATTTCACTCGGGGTATGGCTTGCTTCTATACTACTGTAAACCCCAGATGGAAGCTCTGTTGGATCTATAAATGAGGCTGCAGAGGTATAATAAGACACTGATTCCAGATAATCCACAACAGAGGTCGTTACAGATGTCACGGTTGGGGTGAGATGACTCTGGATCTCGGTTGGGATGGAAATTCGCGCTGATGTCGTGATGGTGCTTTCGCCAGAGGTCACAGAGCAGTATCTTGGGTAGGTATACGTGAGAGGGACGTAGTAGGTGTTGGTGCTTTCGGAGTAGTCATAACTCGACGACGTTCCCTGGCCTGGTTCAAGACCTATGAGTATGTAGGTGATAGCTTCTGGGTAGGTGGTTGCGATAATTGTGGCGGTGGCAATAGGAGAAGTGACAGTTGGCACAACAGTTACTGTACTGGTATATTCAGTAGCCGGATAAGTTCCGTAGCGGCCTGTATTCCCAGGCAAAGTCGTTACAGAATCTTCGAAATATTTCGTGATAGTCCAATCAGGGGCGAAAGCCTGAGTGGCCCTGAACGCTTGGAGGAGGGCACAAAGACCCAAAAAACGAGAGGCCGGCATCGCGACGGCACTTCTACCCAAGAAGGTCCAGAAAATAAAGGAGCCACCGTTCGTGGGAGATAATGGTATATGAACGAGTAGAGCTCAGAAAAAAGCTGAGGGATGCGGCGCTGATAAAGTACCCCCTTCTCAGCGGTGGGTACGCGCCTTAACTCTGATTCTTTGACCAGCAGGAAGCCCATCCTGCAAGGGCCCTTGAGCATAAATTTTCTGCTATTTTACTCTGTACTCCGTGCCCCATCAAAATATGGGTAAAACAGCCACTTTGTCCCCTCGCAGACTGTATGACAGCCTGTCTAAGTGCGGCCAAGTGCAGCTAAAATGGCTTTTGCGGGCGCATCCTCCGACGGCGACTCCATTCCCTGACTCAACTGGCCCCAGGAACAGTTTGCAATGGCCAACCACGGGCATAGCCGACGGCCCCCAGACCCTCCAATAGTTCATTTCGCCCGTCTTCCATGTCTGAACGTTGGCAAGTAAGCGAAAATGAGGCTCTAATCACGAGGGGTGAGACATCGCGGTGGAGTGTCAGCACCATGATTCGCTAGCGTGTGCCCATTTTGCAGCAGGACTGCTGCATGCAAACTGTTGGATATCACCTGCGAATCTCCGACAACGCTTCTCTCCTTTCTTTTCTTTTTCTTTGGTGCCCCTGGTGGCTGATGGTCGGCATGTCGGCGGATATCAAGAGGTGCAGGTTCAGGGGGCGCTTCTTGTCGAGGCGTCGCTTGCGTTATATTTGGCCCTCTTTTTTTTTCTATCTCTCTTCCTTCCTAAAACAGTTAGTTGAAGCTAAAAAAAGCACTCCGCGGGATTGATTAGGGTTTCCCCAGGCACGTGGAGAGATTACATCAGCAAGATCAACGTCATGTGATATGCTTATCCAGACCGAAGACTTCAACGGCTTCCTTGGGCAGTTTGTTGGACTAGGCTCCGGTCAAACTCGGTGGAGGAGAGGAAGAAGAAGAATAAATGGATAACGACACCCCGTCGATCCCTCAGCTCGCTGTAGATGCCTTGTGGCAACTTTTTGCCCACTTGAGCGGGTGGGCGGTGGTTGTAGTGTTTGTTCTGATATGTCTCGTCACCCGACTCCTGACACAAGTCACTAGTCTACCTGGCATTAGAACAAAATACCCAGATGGATCAATATCCCCAAGAAAGGTTCCCTACTGGCTGCCTTACGTTGGCCATTGGCTCTCGTTAGGTTTCTTTCGAAGGAGATTGCTATTCAATGCCCGGTCAGTTTATGTTCGACCTTCGTTCGAGCCCCTTTTCGACGGAGGTATTAACTTTGTTATCTAGGCTGCCAGAGCGCGGAGCTGCATTCAGCTTTTATTGTTGGGGGAGGAGGCACGTTGTTCTTACAACTCCCTCGATGGTTAGAAGCTTGTTTAAGCAACGCCAATCCACTTCAGCAGAACCATGCATCAACTACCTACTGGATAACAATTTTGGCTCAAACAGTCGTGCGCGCAAACCTGGCCGAGAAGGCACTTACCATGGTGAATCATCGAAGTGGATAAGGCTTTTGGTAGAAGAACCCTACATCACCGATATCTCATCCGTGCTGGTCAAGGAAATTGAACGAACCACTCCATCCTTGGTCTCATTCACCTCGAGTGTTGTAGATCAATATCCATGGGAACGAATAAGTGGCGTTGCTCTCCAAAATGAAGCAAGCGGAGAAAGAGTATGCATAACCAAACTGTACTCTTTGATTAGTGGCTTCGTGGGAAACCTCTCAGTCAATATTTTAATGGGGAAGACTCTCCTTGATGTCTATCCCAATGTTTTGCCCGACATCTCCACCTTCAATAGCAAATTCAATGCTATGCTGCTTGGAATTCAGAGGTGGATTCCATTTCCCGGTCTTGTCAATGCATATCTCGCTCGCCGTCGCCTGCTAATATGCCTGACGGTTCAAAATGCCATATTTAGTCAGATAGAAAATGGACAAGAGCCCGAGGCTGTTTGGCGAGATCTGGATGATGTTTCTGCCGCAGTTCAGGCTCGAATGCGGGAACGAATCAAGAACGGATACTCAGTCGAATATGCGGCCGCTGAAGATTTATCTTTATTATGGGCAGTTACTGTGCGGGCGAACGCCTTAATATTCTGGAATCTTGTTCACATACTAGCTGACCCTAAGTTACATGCCGAAGTGTTGGGTGAAATTGGCCCTTATGCAAAGCTTAAACGCTCAAATTCAGCCACATTTGGTCTACCAGAACCACCACAGGTGTCATTGGATATAGATAATCTCATTGGGTCCTGCCCATTGCTGATGGCTACACAAAGGGAGACCAGTCGGCTCTACTCAACCCCTTATACTTACCGAAAGGTTACCTCCAATATCAACCTCACCGAGTCAGATGAGGACGCGTCTCTCAATTCTCGAGATGTCCAGACTTATCATCTATCTGAGGGTGATTATGTTGTGATACCTCACTCTTTGCGAAATCGAAACCCTCTTTACAACAACTCTCCCGACAGCTTTGATCCACGGCGACACCTTATCAAGTCTACTGAGGCCGATGACTTGGAAGACAAGAAAGACCCACAAGATGTTGTGAACGAGGATGAGCGAGATTGCTCAGAAGGTTGGGATGACCCAGCTTCCGTTTGTTGGAAGTTAGAGCAGAGAAAAGTTATTGGAACCTTGGCTGCCATATTAGTAACATGGGATATCAAGCCTGCCGAGGGAGAGGACTGGCAAGTTCCTAACCGGAGGAGCGGAAGCTTGATCGACGAACCAAAAGACATACAGGTTATGCTAAAGATGAAATCCTAGCGCTTTGGTCTTGTACATTATTATCTAAAGCCCAGATATGCGTAATATTAAAACTCATAATTTTCTTTAGCGCTAACTCCGGCTATCTTATCTTATCTCCATACCTTAACTTTAAAGCCCATGATGACTAATAATCACGGCCGCGACGCGCTTCCATTTCGATATTGAACCTGCCAAAGAGCGCATCACAGATTTGAATCAGATCTCGATCTCCATAGCCTGTGGCTACTTCCCGCAATATACCAATTATATTGCATTCGGCTAATACCTCAACATGGCCCCAGATAGCAGTATCTTGAGGGGTAGACCGGCTCGTATGTTTTTCTTACAGAATCTCGTCTTTTATTATAAATACTAATAGATGTGAATGCTAGACACCCCCGGCACCACAGTGCTAACTTATACTCCCAATGGCAAGCAATTAATTACTGCCGGGTCTAACTCTGGAATTCGAGTGTTCTCAACTGGCGAGCATGGCGAACCGAAGACGATCGATGAAGGGATGGAGAGCCATCTGGCAATCGCAGCAACTGTACGTCCGAATCTCCCACCATACTGAACCCCCAAGGAGGAACCGAAGTGGCCCACTGCTACAAAAATCGAACTTTTCTAATGAAGTGCTAGAATGAATCCATGATACTGGGATCTGAGGATGGCACAGTATGGCTTTACAAACTGCAAGAAGCCACAATGGATAAGCCATTGGCTCGTTGTGCACTACCAGTTCGAGACCTGGAGGTCTCCAAGGACGAGGAATGGGTTGCTGTTGCTAGCGAGTAAGTCGAAATAGCCGGTGAATATTAGTTGCATCATTACAAGTTGGATCTAACTGACTTTATAATCTGGATAGTGAGCTCACTGTCAAGATCGTGAATATTAACGATATTACAGAGGTCAAATATTTGCGAGACCAAACAAAAGGAGTCAAGCATGTGACATTTGATCCCAGCGGACGATTTGTCACAGTGTCGTGCGCTGATGGAATTATCTATATTTACTCATTCACGGAAACGGAACCTACCCTGCTGCATAGACTTGATGGGGTGATTCGACAACTTGAAACAGACAACGAGGCCACATCAAGCGCAGTTTGGCACCCAGATGGAACTGCATTTGCCGCAGTAGAAGCCACAAGAGATATCACAGTAATATCGTGTAGGGATTGGACTAAGCAACGGAAATTTTCTGGTGGTCATAATGGAGATGTCACCTGTCTCGCCTGGTCTCCTAACGGGGCAATGCTTGCAAGTGCTGGAACTGACCGCAAAATTCTCCTCTGGGAAACCAGGACCCAAAAAGTCATAAAGACATACGATATGCCAAATGCTATTAATTTCCGCTGGCATCCCACCCAGAATATTGTTGCATTTACTACTTCGGATGGAGAGCTGTTTATTTACGATGATTTTGTCCCGTCGGAATTTCACTCACTTCTAGCAAAGACCTTGGAAGTGGCACCGTTACTCTCAATTGGTTCCCATGAGGAGATTACAATCTCTCATAGACCCCAACGACATGATACCAGTAATCTTTCTGGAAACAGGCCGAGAGGAGGAAGCCCGGACTCTCTTGATGACATACTAGGGCCAGCAGATGATGATGATTTTGTTGAGGATGACGACGGTGCAGGCTACACCGAAAACGTCAATGGCCTTGGAAAAAGGACTAACACACATATGGATGAGTTATTTGGTCATGAAACAAAACGGAGACCAACGGCCCCTTGGAAGACTATATCTCATGAACCCTTTCAGCCCGGCAGCACCCCATGGAGAGGCAACAGAAGATATCTAGGTAAGCTTGTAATTGTTTACTTCGGCAGAGTCCTTGTTAACGAAACCGTAGCGTTGAATCTTGTTGGGTTTGTATGGACTGTTGATCAAGACACGCACAATACTGTCACTGTGGAATTCTATGACCGGGAACGTTATCGCGACTTTCATTTCACAGACCCATATCTCTATGACAAGGCCTGTTTGAGTACGTGGACTCATTTTACCTCCAGTCTAGATATTTTTGCCTATTGGTCTAACCATCTATCCTAGACGAGAAGGGCACTTTATTTTCATGTCAACCCACCTCCAGCTATCCAGCAGCCGTATTTTACCGGCCACATGAAACGTGGACAACAAGAGCAGACTGGCGGACAGAGCTTCCACCGGGAGAGAAGATTACTTGTACGTTCCTTCCATGCCACTCATTATCTGCCCTGGTGTTTCTAACTGTATTAAGCCATTGCATTAAGTAATTCTTACATTACGGTGACTACTTCGACGGACTACGTTCGGATTTATACACTTTTTGGCACTCCATATCGGGTGTTCCGACAAAAGAGTCAAACAGTGACCTGTGCAGCATGGCGAGACTATATCATCACCATCGGGAATGGCCCTGCAGGTAGTGATGGAGTCGCGCAATTGAAGTACTCCATCGAGAACGTCCGACGTGACGAGATTTGCCAAAACGAGGACGCTGTTGCACTAGCAGGAGGGACGCGACTGCAAAGCGTATTTTTTTCAGACAAGGGCGTATGTATCCCTCCAGGAAACCCTGTAAACCAGCTCCATATTGACTCAAGTGTATGATCCAGGACCCCTGCATATATGACAGCTCGGGGGTTCTCCTTGTGTTGCAGCATTGGCGGAAACCAGGACAGGCCCGCTGGGTCCCGCTCCTTGACACCAAAGTGCTTGAACGTGTTGCCAGTGGCCGCAAGGAAGAAACCTATTGGCCAGTTGCTGTTGCACAGGATGTTTTCCACTGCATAATCCTAAAGGGTGGGGATAAGTATCCCTACTTCCCACGACCATTGCTCACCGAGTTCGACTTCCAAATACCGATATCCTGCACTTCATCCAAGGAAAAGAGCAACAAAGATGGAGACATGGAAATGGAAGACGCTGAAGAAGCCGCGAGGAACAATAACAGGAAATTACAAGAGTCTCTTGTCAGAGCGAATTTAGACTATACTCTTCTGGAGGACTGCATCACGGCATCCGAGATCGGGGCAGCTGGAGATGCTGAGTTGAGGAGGAGAGCGCTTGATATTGACAAGATTCTCCTGCAGTTGCTTGCTGTCGAGTGCCGCGAGGGTGAGGAAAGGGGTATGAAAGCTCTTGAACTTGTTACCATGCTCCGAGACCGCTCTGGGAAGATGCTAGATGCTGCTAGCAAGATTGCACAACGCTATCAGAGATCTATACTCGATGACAAGATCAGGGCCATAGCAGAACGAAGACTGATGGGTGAGGATGATGATGGCATCACTGGGGATAACAACGATATATAACGAAGCTGGCCTTGTACTTATGATCTATAAATAGGTAGATACATTGTAATATTCACTTATGCATTGCATATCGAGGACGATCAGAGGCTTTATTAGCTTGTAGACTATCAAATAGCAGGTGTAGAAGAGAGTATCTTGGTGGCCACCATCATCATTGTGCTCCGAGCCAATCACAGGCCTCCCTTACTTATCAGGTAGCTCCAACTTCTTGCCTGTCACTGCTTGACCACATTCACAAATTCTCATGCTTCTTAACAGCTTCTTCTTTCTGCAGCAGATTATATCTTGTTTCTCTAACATATCTATCTAGTCTTGCTGCGTCTCTAGAATAACTACTTACATGGAATGCATGCAGCCCCCTGCCGATAATGGCTAAGCACCTCACGCATCAAATCGCTTTCCCACCGTCTCTCAAGCCAAACCCGGGCCAGCTCAACAGATATATCACCCGAGTCTCATCACAGACAGGCTCTCTAGCCCAAATAGCACAAAGATCCTCTCGCTGGAACCATGAGCCACTTTCGCACAATCGCTCGTTAGCGCAGCTGTCTCCCATACAGCCCGATGGGCCGTGGATCACAGCTGTTTCCTCTACACACTTCTCGCACTCGAATCTAGTCGCGCAATATGGCGAGCCACATGGGGATGGAGATCATAAACCGCCAGATGAAAGAATAGTTAAACTGGGAAAGAGTATGTTTCTGAAAATAAATAAATAACTTGAAAGGATTTTCGATGCTAATGACATGATGAAAGCTCTTCGTATCCTCTCGAAACAGCTGCCTACAATCCTCGTGAATGCACTACCGCAAGAGATCCTTTCGCCGAGTATATCTCTCCATTTATTCCCATCTACACATCCACATCTTCCTACCGTTAAAGGACGAGTGCCCTATCGAGCTGCTTTATGGACTGCTCCTGTGGCATGGGGCAGTGTTCCTATCATCGGGAACGTTAACCTACGAATAGTAAGCGAGCGGGTAGTCCCAACAGGTGTTGCTAATGGAAGCGATCGGAATGATAGTCCTGGTGGTGAAAAACTCGTTGTTCGCTGGGTGACCGAGGGTGCAGACCGCCCAGCTTCTAAAGTCGGCCGCGGCTCAGAGGTAGATGATTACATTGCACCAGACCGAGCGGATCGGGAACAAAGCACAAACAAGGAAAGCCCTATGAGCTCATCGTCCGCTCTAAATGGGACGAATAGGGGACTCAGCATGTTGCTCGGCGGAGAAATGCCTATATTCAAACTTGGAAAAGAAGAGCAGTTTACTGGACTTTTCATTTTCACTTTCGACGAAGAAGGCCGCATTGCTACGCATACGATTGAACATGCTGATGAAGGCAACGGGTGGGATAGAACGGCCAAGGTGGTCACTCTAACAGACTGGCTCCTGGGAAAGGCAAAAGGAAGCGCCTCCGGACAGATTGTTCCTCCTCAACCTGCCTTTGTAGCAGGAAAGGCTAGGGAAACTTCTAGGCCACGTTATCGCTTCGGCCCGTTTGAAATCTGATGTTAAAACGGAAGTCCCTCTTACAAACATCCTGCTGGCTGAGTACTCATTTCTTTTCTTCCTTTTTGACATTTATGTTATGCGAAGAGTTGATGGTTTTTACAGATTTCGTCTGACCTGCAGCAGCGGGAGGCCTGCCCTAGCCAGCTTTTTATGTGCCGTCCGGCTGTTCTATGATTTATGATACCTATGTTAATGCTTTTTGCCATTGACAACATTTCATTTTCTTGTTGGCTTTATAGCGGGGGGTCGGGGATCTTTGCTCTTTTCTTTCTGTATAATACACATTCCCAAATTTGAATCTACATGGATAGGATTAGACAAATAGTAAAAATCTCAGCTCACCCTGCTTCTAACTGTGCCGCTCTACAGGGCATCTTGATAATATACATATCTCAATACCATAAACCATGCCCGTCCATGCATTTGAATTTAAATTACCCCACAAAATATTTTCTATCCAAATCCGTTTACTTTGTTTTAGCAAGCATGGGTGATTTCAGTAACCCAAATGCAATTGCGCAGACGCCAACCATAGCCAGAGCACCGGTTTTATATGCTACCTCTCTACCTCCCCACCAAAACAGGGAACAGAAAAGGACTGGCCCAGTAGCTCTGCCAGCTTGACCCCAGCTTCGTAGACGACCCAAGGAAGCGCCGCGTTCAGCCTCACGAGCTTCCAAACTACCCAGGCTATTCAATCCAGTGACCACAGTTGCACTAGTGACAGCGAGTAGACAACCAGCAGCGTACAAGCCGGTTATCGTTGTAATGTGAGCGAGTAAGGCGAAGGACATGGCGCAAGCTACTACGCCTATTCGGACGGTAAGAAGGGGTGGAAGCCGACGTGTCACCCCACCCTGCAGAATTGAGGCCAATAATCCCATCACTGATGATAGACGCCCGTTAAGAGCGGAAGGGCTTGCTGTGCCAGCATTTGCAGCAAGAGAAGTTTCGTAAAGGTTGGCAGTAATAAAGGGAAGAGAAAACTCTAGGCCAGAAAAGGGCAGAAGGAATAAAAAGTGTGTAATGTTTAATAGAAAAGGGCTGTTGGTATATCCCCTAGGTTTTTCTAGTGATGGTCTGTTTGGCCCTGGCTTAAAGTCATGTTCCTTCCCGCTGATGTTATCCGGTGCAGCTGGTTTGTAAGCTTTAGATGCCAATTTCGGATGTGTTTCCGGCAGGCAGAAGTAGATGTAGATTGTTTCCGTGACAATCAAAAATAAGGAGCATGCAGCAGCTGTTGCAAACGGATTCGCTGCAAATGTGGTAATGTTGCTCAGTGCTGCACCGATAGCAGGGCCGATTGTAAACGCGACACTGAAGCAAGCTCCCACCAACGCCATGGTTGAGCCACGTTGGCTAGGGTCGCTGATGTCCGCCGCGATAGAATTCGCAATCTGAACGTTTCCTTCACTTAGCCCACCTATTATCCTACTCCCCAAGAAAGTGCGGAAATCCGTGGCAGCGACCCATAAGGCAACACTAGCGATGTTCCCCGCCATCGACCAAAGAAGTGCAGCACGGCGGCCATGTTTGTCAGATATAGAGCCAATTACGGGTGCCGCAACGGCCTGTAGGAGCGAGAATAGGGATCCTAAAGCACCGCCGAGAAGTACAACATCGTATTTCGAATCTATCGGTTTTGAGAATGCATTCTTGTATGCGTTCAGGTATTGGAGAATACGATTCAGGAGTGAGCTTGGAGAGGGATCTTTTTCAAGATAAAATCTTATAAGCGATGGAAATAGTGGAAGAATAAAGGTAAATGATATCTAGTAAAGGAGTAGTTCAGTTAGTGATATTAGCTCCTGATGAGCAAGGCTTGTAAGCGTGTACTTACGAGGTCAAGTAAGAGGGAGATGAAGAGTGTCTTGAGGATTTTTCGTCGTCGTTGAATATTGGACGTATTCTCTGCCATTTTTGAATAACGTTTTTCTGTCAGTTAAGCACCGTAAACTTTTTTAATCTTCAATAAGGCTGTTGCCATTATTATTCTGATCTCCTCGTGCTCAGATATGGAGGAGAACTTTGGCTTTGGGTTGAGCTTGGGTGTGGTCCGTGCCTTTCTGTTTCTAAAAATAGCTGGGGCTTTAATTAACTTTGTTAATGAGAGGCTCTTGAACTACGCAAACCTTAATACTTTATTTGTATCAGCCTTGTGCATATTAATGTTGACGATGGCATTTAACTAGGAAATTATACAACATATGCGTAGATTTAGTATGTTGAGTTATCTAATAACTATGATGTTAGTCTACCTTAGTACCAATTGAGACATGTCTCTTAAACCCCGATAGTCTCGATCCTCCTGTAGAAATATAATGAACTGGGGAAGTATGACATTACATGCCTCCGACTTCTTACAAAACATGTGATAGGTAAATATAACTACAGTCAAGAGAGATGCTACTTGTTGGTGTGTTGGAAGGGTGGAAAAATTATCATCGAGGAAAATCGATTATGTCAGCTGCTTACTCCGTGGATAATAATAACTGGAAGCTGCATGGCCAACTGGTGATCGGGCTATTGAGCATGGACTAAAAGGAGAATCTAAGGCATACATTGTTATAAGTGTGATAGATGACTAGGCTACAATAATGCCAGGGATATTACATCCTAAAATTTAATTAAGGAGGAGAGGCGACCACCTAATAATATAGAAAGATATGAATGTCTTACCTGGCCCATGGGGTTACTGAGAACCCTAGTAGCTTGCAAGACGGTGAGATCGTTGAAATAGAGTATCGTAATGTTTTATACGGGTACACTGCCTATAGAAGATGCCCTTGTTCTTCACAGGAAATAACACATTGAGGAGATGGCCGGTTAAACATGGCTTCATACAGGCAATCTTCTTCAGATGCGTAGCTCCTACGATCAGAAGTAGCAATGCTGGCGTATATCTATTATCTGCAAAGCAAATAATTACTAGATAAAAGAAGCATAGGTACCTTCAAATCACTGCTTTTGCTTTGCTGGCTGTAGAAGATGACTGCCATATACATAGCTTCCGTCAAAGGACAAAGAACCAAAGAAGAAACAAACACCCCATGTCCATACCCCTATCCTTATTCCATCCCAATCTCCATTTCCCTTCCATACCTCCTCGAGCTTAGGAAACCGGCAAGCATAAAATACAAAAAGTAGATAGTGACGTTTGAATTGAGAGTAGGGAATAAAGAAGAAACGACCAACCAATCAATGGATGGAAAGAAGAGGATGAAGATGAAAAGGAAGACGAAAAAAATGAGGGCAACAAAAAGAAGCCCATATGCACGCTAGTATTTCGAAATAATTAGGTCGTTACGGCTTTTGTGGTTGGTAGGTGAGGTTCGATTTTTTGCAAGTGCCGTCCGTCATGACATAGCAACGTGTAGCAACGTATGGAAACTAAAGAGTTGAATGGGAGAGGGAAAGGGTAGGGGCGGGGAATAGAGGGTGAAAGGGGTGAGGAACGAAACTAAGCCCGCGATGCAACGAATGACCAAGCTTAAGCAGAAAGCAGCGTGAAGATAAGGATGTTAAGGGCTGTAAATTCAGCATGACGGGCCCAATACTAGCCTTTAAGCGTCGCCTGCAGTAGCAGCAGCGGGAGCGGGTCTTCCACCACGGTGGCCGTTTCCGTTTCCTCGATATTCGCCGCCACGGCCACGTCCACGGCCACGGTACTCGCTCCCAACACGGTGGTGATAGCCGCCACGGCCGCGGTGCTCTCCGCCACCACGCTGGCCTTGGCCACGACCGCGATAACCTCGTCCACGCCCACGAGGATGGTTAACCCGTTCAAAGCCGTCGACCTGTTTGTTGGTCGGTGGCTCTTCTACCCAAGTTTCAGAGGTGAGCGGTTGACGAACAGCAGCTTCAGCAGCAACAGAGGCCTCGGCAGCAGTACCAGGTTGGGGAACTTGCACACTAAGCCATTCCTCTGTGGAAGCACTGGGCTTATAGGGATTTGGATCCCATTCTACTGAAACGGTCTGCGCGATTTCGTTGGCTGCAACATTCTCCTCGGTAGGTTTTAGGGGGGCTGCTTCTTCAGCAGTTGACTGGGGTTTAGGTTGAAAGCTATCTGCGGCTGCAGCTTGTGAGACAGTAGGCTCTTCAGCTTCAGTAAGGCCGGCATTGGCGATTGTTGGGTCAGTTTGGACTGCATTGGCATCGGCAGCAGGGGCGGCTTCTTCTTCAGTTAAGACAGCTTCACCGGTGGATTGAGCGTAGTCTTCAAGAGAAGTGCGCTTAATTTGTGCGTCTACAAGAGCAAACTTGTCAGTGGACTGGGATGAGAGAGCTTAATATCGGTGAAGGGAGTTCTGAACTTACAGGTGATGTCAAGGATCTCAGACTCAACGCTGGGAACCTTGTCATCGGTGCCATCAATCAGCTTGACCATGGCATCGACCGCCTGTTCTGTTCCACCATAAACCTGGTACAATGCTCCCTCAAACCCACGAGCCTGGATAGAGTGTTCATCAGCAACTCCCCTCATGGCAGCAGCTGCGCGCAAGAAACGGCTGAGGACAAGCAATCGGTCCTTAAAGCGTTTCTCAGAACTCTCTTTGGACTCGGTCTCAAGATTCTTCTTCAACGATTCGATCTCATCTTTGTGCTGGGCTTCGATCTTTGCTATTTCTTTGGCACGCTGTTCTTCATAGTATGCTTCGAGTTGTTTGTATTGAGCGATCTGCTCTTCGATGTGGGCAATAGTTTCCTGGAGAGCAGGTTTCTTGAGGGCCTGGGCTTTCTGGTCTGCATTGATTTTCTTCAGAGCTACAAGCTCCTCGAGGGATTTCCCGGGGTTTTCAGCAATGATTGCATCGACTTTGGCGGTTGCGTTCTGAGATGTCTCGTCAGTCTGGTTGCTGGTAGAAACTGCAAAGGAACAGCGCTTACCAATTTCTTGTTAGTGTTTCGAAGGGTTCTAGCAAAGAAAAAAAAAAAGTCAGCATCAGTCTCATCACACCGGGTTTAATACGGACGTACTTCTGGAGCTCCCTGAGGAAGCTTGGTTCATGGTGTCCGTTGGCAGAACCATCAGCAGCAGCCGCAACACTAGGCGCGTCAGTATTTGATGCAGCAACAGAGACGGGAGCAGCTACAGTAGCAGAAGCCTCCGCCTTGCCGCGTCTCTTCTTAGTATTCTGAGTCTGTGAAGGGTTGCTGGGAGCTGTAACGGCGGACATGGTGGTTGGATAGGGACTCGAGAAGCTTGGTCGTGTGACTGGAAAGACAGCAGGGAAACAGATGGAATAATGAGACGAATGAGCTGAAGTGTCGTAGAGGAGACAAAAAGTCGGTCGATTCGAGTAGCAAGACAGAGATCGAGTGAGTGCAGGAGAGAAGCGGAGATGGAAGAAGTTTTGACGTTGGAATTTTTGGAATTTGGGTCGTTGTTGGTGTAAAAGGTTTTTTTTGTCCTATCCCGCAGGATGAGCACCAGCGAGAAGAAAAGGGTATTCTACAACCACAGACAGCACAACACCACAAACTGACGCTCAACTGTGCCAGGTAATTTACGACCAGAAAATGCTAATCTTCTGTGGAGTTTGCTTTTTATTCTATCTTTTTCCTTTTCTTCAGTTGATATTCGAGTGATGTTTACAGTTGTTCATCCGTTTATATGGTAGAAGAAGATGGAAGTGCGAAGAAGCATCTAACTCGAGCGCAGGCAGAAAGCAATGCAAGAAGCCATCATATATTCATAATTTACTCCAGACTCCGGGGTATCTCAGCCCTCCCAGGCGTCTTCAGACGGACGCCATCGATACCTTTAACCTAGTTTAACGCCGACCGAACCGATTATAACAACGCCATATATCTAGTCTCGAGCCTATGGTTTGATCATGTCGACCAACGGAAGACAAGTATGTTTCGCCTATCCCTTGAACTTGCGTAGCGCCCCCTAGACGTGTAATTCTCATGAGAAACGGCCATCTGTGCCAGAGGAGGGCCATCAACCTTAAGGGCTGCTCACCTCAGTAACTCGTCGCACAGTTCTGGCCGTGATGCCCTTGTCGCCGCGCTTTCTTCCCTGGATCGAGGCTTCGCGCATCAACCTGCAACAGTGAGTATGGGCCTGGTCTCAGGGATTCAGTGGGAGCGGACTCTTGCATGAATAGCATGTAGTCTAGGAATATCTGTGCATCGTCAGTGGAAGCGCAGCGCAGATATAGATGTTGGGTTCTTCTCCCTCCCGTGCCTACCAGTATGTCTGCATTCTTGGTCAGGGCTTTGCGCGTATGAGACTTGACGATCCGCTTCACCGTCGCCCGCGGATACAACTTCTGTACCGCCATTCTCGTCGTCTCCCTTGCCCGTCTCTTCGCCGTCTCTCTGTCTCTGTCTCTGTCTCTGTTACTGTTGATGCCCTTTTCCTGCCTTTTTGTTTACCTATTTCTTTGATGCCAAGATATACCATGTCATGTGATCTAAATAGATATTATATAAGATTTACATAATCATTATATCACGTGGCATAGGTGTCGTCATTGCACGTGGGGGAGCTAGTCCCAATCGGGCGCATCTCCGAAGCTGGCGAAATTTCGACTTTTCTCGACTTTTTCTCGCCGCCGGCGTTGATCTTGGTTTATTTTGCCCTGCTTTTATCACGATCCGTCTCGCAGCCAGGCCATAGACGAAGCCATCGACGGCGTGAGAGCTCAATTGGACGCTGTTGTTTCTGTTGTTTCTGCTGTTTCTGTTGTTGCGAGAGGTACAGCTGCTGAAAGCGAGCTGCAGCTTTGTCAGGATGCGCTTCGGCAAGACCCTGCAGACGTCGGTCTATCCGCCATGGAAGGACCACTACATCGACTACCGAGCTCTCAAGAAGCTGCTCCGCGAGCATGAGGGATCTGAGGATGGCGACGAGGGCGAGGGCAGGCCGTGGACCGACGAGGATGAGGAGAACTTCGTGCAGGAGCTAATCAACGTCCAGCTCGACAAGGTCAACTCGTTTCAGGTCGAGACTCACAAGAGACTGCGGGAGCTGACAGCCGAGTGCGAGGCCGCGTTGGAGCCAGTGGCCGCACAGCAGGGCGAGGCAAAGCTGGAGAACGTGAAGAAGAACGAGGCCGTCGCGCAGGAGACTCTCAGCAAGCTCGACCGCATCACCGAGGAGCTGGGCGAGCTCGAGAAGTTCAGCCGAATCAACTTCACCGGCTTCCTGAAAGCGGCCAAGAAGCACGACCGCAAGCGTGGAGCCAAGTACAAGGTCCGCCCGCTGCTGCAGGTCCGCATGTCGCAGCTCCCATTCAACTCGGAGGACTACTCGCCGCTGCTGTACCGCTTGTCGGCCATGTTCTCGTTCGTCAGGTCCATCCTGGGAACGGAGGGACAGCCAATGCCCAAGGATGGGCCCGCGGTTGATACCCAGACCGGCCGTGAGACATATACCTCCCACAAGTTCTGGGTCCACGCCGACAACCTGCTGGAGGTCAAGACCTACATTCTGCGCCGTCTGCCCGTGCTTGTCTATAACCCGAATACCTCAAAGGAGCTCGATGTCGCCCAACGGGACCCCTCGCTCACCTCGCTCTATTTTGACAACCGCTCGTTCGACCTGTATAACCAAAAGGTAGCAAACAAACCCGCAGCCGGTTCCCTTCGCCTGCGCTGGACTGGCCACCTCAGCGACCAGGTTGAGGTCTACCTGGAGAAGAAGATAATGAACGATGGCGACAGCAGCCGCGAGATCAGGATCCGTCTCAAGAAGAAACATATCAATGCCTTCCTCAACGGATCCTATAAGATGGAGAAAATCATCCACAAGATCGAGATTCAAGGCAATGGCGATCCTCAGCGTGCTGATAACCTCAAACGAGATGTTGAAGAGATCCAGGAGTTTATCAAGAGCCATGGGTTGGAGCCCATGGTTCGTGCAAACTATACCCACACCGCATTCCAGATCCCTGGTGACGATCGCCTCCGTATCTCCCTCGACACGGACCTAGCCCTTATCCGCGAGGACACTCTAGATTTCGAGCGTCCATGCCGTGAGCCCGAGGACTGGCATCGTCCAGATATCGATAGCCGAAGAATGGAATTCCCCTTCTCAGAAATTCCTCGCGGTGAGATCTCGCGCTTCCCTCATGCGCTTCTAGAGATTAAGATCCGCAATACTAGTGGTAAGCGTCGTGGAAGCAATGTTGAGGCCTGGCTCTCCGACCTCATGTCATCCCATCTTGTCAAGGAAGCGCCACGCTTCTCCAAGTTCGTTCATGGTGTCGCGCAGCTGTTCGAAGATCACATCAACAGCTTCCCCTTCTGGCTTAGCGATCTCGACACGGATATCAGACAAGATCCAGAAACTGCCTTCCAGCAAGAACAAGAACGGATTGCCAAGCAAGCAGAGGATGAGCTCGCTGTTGGCAGCTTCCTTGGTAGCCGCCAGACGATTCCTAGCATCCAGCACCTCGTCGGCTCCCCTATCAGCCACATGATGACAGAAGAGTCAACTCCCAAGACCCAAATTCGCATCCAGGGGGTAGTTCAGCCTACCTCCCCTCGTCCCGAGGCTCTATCTCAGTCCCAGTCCCAGTCTGAGTTAACTCCCAGAGCTCCCATTCCCGAGCTTAGTCTGCCTCCATCTACCGAGCAGGCCAACGGAGCCCAGCCTCAACCGTCATCCCGGCCGACATCCTCGTTGCTTCGCATCCCATTCTCCATGTCCCGCTATGCCCTTGCCCATCGCTCTCCCCAACCCCAGCTACCCTCTGGTGTCTCTATGCCAAGCTACTGGCTCAAGGACACCGGCCCCGTCCGTGTAGAAGCTAAAGTTTGGCTCGCCAACCAACGTACCTTCGTCAAATGGCAGCATATTTGCATTCTCCTCGCTGGTATATCACTCACAATGTATAATGCCGCCGGACCTGACAAAACTATCACCCGCTATCTAGCGCTCGTTTATACTGGTTTCTCCATCTTTACTGGAGCCTGGGGATGGTGGATGTATGAGTCTCGTTCGCGACTGATCCGAGAACGCAGTGGCAAGGACTTTGATAATGTCATTGGGCCTCTTGTCGTCTGTCTGGGTATTGCAGTCGCTTTGGTGTTAAATTTCTGGTTCAAGGTATGCGTTCACCCATTCCCCTCTGTCCCAATTTTAAACTACAAAATGAAATGTTTGCTCGATAAATTAGTGATGTGTCACATCACTGAACACATCACCTCTCCCAACGCATCTTCCTTGGTTCGTGTAACTGTCCACTAACTCCCGTTCGTATCATAATAGTATGCTTCTATTGTCTGGGCAGACCCTGCTCCGAACGCACCGTCACCAACCGGAAACATCGCCGAAGCTGCTCCATTTATGACAGCTCGGCCTCAATTCCAGGCCCAGCCAAACGTCTAATCTCTACATCTCGTGAGCACTTTCCCATTTTTTCGATTTATCTCATTGTCGATTTAAGGACTATTTATGCCTTACGTTTTTGGTTTTTTTTTTTTTTTTTTTCGTTTTACTGCTGTTGCGTAGAAACTGAGCGACATAATACCATACACTAAATGATGTTTATCTCGCTATATATGAGCTGCCCGTCGGTATGATTGATTGGTCTTATTTTTATTTCTGTCTTGTTTCGGACTACCTGCTCCTTCTTTTGGATGTTTCGTGGGCACTTGTATGTAAATTCGCCTGAGATATGTGTACATGAATGAGAATATTCTTTCCTAAGCTGTCTGTATATTGCTTTGGACGTTTAGCTCCTTGAGAGGAACGACATATATATTAGGATATGTACGTGATAGAGAGGGGATGAATATTCGATCATTAGACATCATAACATCAATAACACGCATCCACGCAGAGGGAAATGGAAAATACAGTACAGCAATAAACTAGAAACAAACAGGATGGGAAATATGACACAACACAACAGGGCTTCGAACAACATGGAAGGGAAAAGCAAAAGACATGTTAGAATAAACCCATAGCGCCATGATGTGACTCAAATTCGAACCGAGAAGGTTTATGCGCCGTATTCCATCCGTGGAAATATGAAATAGTAACAAAAACCCCATACACCGCAGATGAAAAAAGGTTGGACTCAGACTGAAAGATAAGAGATAGAGGGAGAGGATAAAAGTGAGTTGAGAAGAACAATGCATAAGGAGGAAGGAAGCATAATCGTGCAAGGATGAGTAACATGCGTAAGAATTTGCGTACTACCGGGCTTATCCAAGTGTGTATGCCGCATGAGTAAAGGATATCGAGATAGGCGTAATTAGTAGTAAGACTTCTGGCCAATTTTGTAATTCGGGAGCTCATCGAACCAGCAGGCTTCGGGATCGTATTGGTAGACTTTATATTCAACGCCATATGGTTTCTATACATAGATGGTTAGTTCCATTCGGGAGCGGAAACTATGTGATTAGAGAGATAATGCTTACCGGCTCCAGAGAGTAGATCATACCCAGAGGCACTGCAAGATCAGTGAGATCCTCTCTCTTCAGGCCGAGGAAATAAGCTAGCAGTGTCCTGGCAACGGATCTAGGCCCAACAAGGAGGACATGGTCCGTCATTCGCTCGACTTCAACGATAACGGCACGTAACCGGTTGACGACATCGAGGTACCCTTCACCACCGGGGCCAGGGAACCTGTAATGCAATTTCTCTTTCCTCCGGGTTTCGAAATCGGATGGGAAGCGTTCTCGGATCTCATCATAGGTCAATCCTTCCATGACCCCCGCATTAAGCTCGTTGAGCATTCTCATCTCCTTGATATCGTATTCTTCTTCGTCGAAGAATTGCGCTGTCTGGATGCAGCGGGTAAGCATTGAGGTCCAGACGCAGAAGTTTCGTCCGCCTTCCATGATTTGAGCTGCATACTGAGGGTTTGGGGGAGTACTGTCGCCTGGCCGGGGTGGGAAATGGGTTGATAGGGCCTTTATCTTTTGGTATTCTTCCCAGCGTGCGCGTTGGTGGTCAATGAATTTAGCAAGGGCTTTGGCATACTGAGTCCCATTTTCACTGAGCGGTGCATTTCCGCCTATTCTTCCACTGACGTCGTCCAGACTCTCGCCATGACGGGATATCCAGATTTGGCGAGGCGATAGGTTGAAGTTCAGTAAGTAGGAGACAACCTGGGAGGCCATGAAGCCGGTGGCTTGATGAGCAACGACCTTGCGGCAGACATCGATTGTCTGGACGTATGGCATGTTATGTTGTTCCTCATACTCTCCTAGAGGCACATAGCTGCGTTCATATAGTTTGATACGCTTTTTGAAGTCTTCCAGAGCAACAATTGGCTCCATGTCCTTGTAGTCAGGTCCTGAGAGTTTGAGACGCATGTTTGATTCTAGTAGCATAGCGTCATAACAACAACTTTCCAGGAAGAGGACGTTTAGTTCTGGTCCGGCTCGTTCACGAATACGTGCCATGACAGATTTCCGTCGTTCCAGGGTGCTGTTGGTTGCGTCTAGGATGCCGGCGCTTCCTTCTTGTTCAAGGATATAATCCAGTAGTTCGTCAAGGGTAGCTAGGGCAACCTGTTCTCTCAACTGGACTGCACGTTGGTTATCTGGGTCGAAAAACTGGGCAGACTGGTCCATTCCCTCTTCAGCTTTGGCAGCTGTGGCCGGCTCCCCGTTAGCACTACCGTCTGCCGGCGTGTCTGGAGCTGGCTCAGGCTGCGGTGACGGTTCATCCTGAAGCTCACCATTGACAAATATTTGAGCAGACGGAACGGAGCTTGGAGGCATATCAAGAGGCGGTATTTCTCCCGACGGTACACCATTTTGAGACTTCTTTATCTCCCTCTCCGCAGCATCGAGCTCCGCCTGTTCCTCTGGAGGGAGCTCGCCAATGCTGAGCTCTCGCACGGATTTTCTCAGCTTTTCATCGACAACGGGGCCAATCTTCTTTGGTTCGGCCTGCGGGGTAGAGCTGGCCACGACTCGACGGCGTTCTCCTACATTGAAGATCTTCGTGTCGTGCTGCAGCCAGTTGAGGTAGCGGCAAAGCTTCTTGGTGATGTAGCTTTTGCCTCTGGCGGGAAGGCCGACCATGACAATCACAAGTTTCGATCCAATGTCACGCTGTGCGATGCGGCCATCTGGTGAGACCTTGGACTTGGTCAGCCCGGGGATATCAAGAGTGGTGGCGCGGTGTTTGCCTGGGGTTGAAGCTCCGGAGCCATGAGATCGAGGTGTCCTACTTCCCCGGGCGTTAGACACTTAACTAGCTCATAGCAGTAGTATTCGGTAGTAGTAGTAGTAGTACGCAGGGTAAGAGCTTGAACAAGAAAACATAAGCTTAGAACTCACATCTGCGGCGATGCTGGGGCGCTGGGGAGTGGAGTATCGGCCATGGAGAGGCCACAGCCTGGTGCAGCCAGGCCACCAGGAGCAGCAGCGTCGCCGCTGGTCCGGCGTTGCTGGGGCTCTGAGAAGCGATCTATGCCCAGGGCCCTGCCCACGACCGTTTTTGCAGGCGGTGCCAGCGTCGAGCCATAGTGATGCTGGTGGACTCCTGGCGAAGCCGCTGAAGGAGGGCTGGGAGTGCCGGCGGGAGGAGGATGCTGGTGGTGCTGGATGTCTGTCATGCTGGAGGAGGAGGAGGAGACGGCGGCGGCGGCAGCAGCAGCAGTGCCGTCACCATTAGACGCGAGAGGCGACGACGACGACGCCGACGAGAGGGAAGAGGCAGATCTACTGCTGCTGGGAAAGCCGTTCTTCTTCGGCCTGGCTGAGGATGCTGAGACTGATGCTGGCGGCGGCGACGGGCTGAAGCTGGAGTTTCTCACCACGACGGCTCTAGCGAGATGCGAGTGCTGGTGCTGGCATGGCGTCTGCTGTCCAGCGGCCATGAAGCTGAAAGCTGCCTTGCCGGGACCTCTTTTTTTCCCTTGCTCTGCCCTTCGCTGTTGATGTCACTCTCCTCTCCCCCGTCGGTAGCTATGTAAGTATCTCTTTTCTTTTACTAATCGCGGCTTGATGGCGCTGGTGGACGGGATGTCACTGGCTGCGACGTGCAGCTCTAGCAGCAGGCTAGGTCCACCGATGACCTCACCGGACAGGAGGAAAAAGACACAAGAGAGAGAATGCGGACGGATGCAGCTGAGGACGGACTGAGGAGGCCCTTGGGATGGGATGGGATGGGATGGGAGTCGCTGGATGCTGCGGATGCTGCGCTGTGACGAAGCAGTGTCGAAGCGGTACAAGGGCGGAGGAGAGAAGGAGAAGATAGATCGAAGCAGCGGCGCAAGGAGATACTTTATACGAAACCGTAGTTGACTGCTTCAGACTTAAAAACACAGCAACAGTCAGCAGGGAGGCAGGCAGACGGCGAGTCAGTGGCGTCGTCTCAGCCGTTCGAGGGAGCATAAAAAGGGCTGGAGGAGCGATGTAGTTATGACTATGTATTTTTATGTGAAGATGTTTCTTTATAAGAGGTTGCTCAGTTATATAGATACGGACATCTAGATCAATCGCCCTAGGCTCGGGACCAGGCACCGCAGCGAGTTGGACCACGTTGGCAGGCAGCCCGCAGGCAGGCAAGGGACGTGTTTCTGTCCGATAGACAGAGGGCGTTTCTTGCGCAGCCTGTGCAAAGGCAGCCAACAGCAGCCAACAGCTCAGCGTCGTCCATCGGGCGGCCTGGGGCAAAGGCAGGGGTTGCAGCGCCTTGCTGGGTTGTTCGATGCTGGCCTGCCTTTCCAACGTTCGCGCCTTTCGACTGTCCAGACATACTTCCTGGAGTATGAGGCGAGCGCAACAGGTAGCTACTCGAACGAAGCCGGGAAGCCGGGAAGATCGCCAGGCGGTTCCGCCCTACCACACAGCCTGAGGGGTAGGACATCCAGTCCGCCTGACTCGGAGTCCTTGGCCTGGGTGAAGAATGATGACTCTCTCTCTCTCTCTCCCCTGTGCATCCTCATCCTCCGCAGCCCATGTGCAGCTACATATCCGCTCCAACAACGCCGTGCCGTCCAACCCCCCGGACCTGTACCAAATAATACGCACGGAAGACCCGTCCCACTCCGCGGTAAAAAGAAGGTGAGAGTGTAGATGATAATCCCGAAAATAAAAAAGTAGTCGATATCGTATGTAAGATGGTGAAGCCGCAGATCGATCGGTTCGATCGCCGCGTCAGAAGAGTAGCGGTCACAGCGAGTTACACGTCCAGGTTCAGCGTCAAGGCAAGCAAACACACATACGCCGCGATGCTCAGCGCGGTCAGCACGACGACGACGTTCCCGCTTGTCCTGAACTTCCGTCGCTGGACGCCGTCCTCGTCGACCTCGGAGAAGAACTGCCTGTTGCCCTGCTGCCTCCTGAACAGGCCGATGGTCATCACGCCGGCCCCGTAGACCGCAAACAGCGCTCCGATGCTGTAGAACTCGGCCGTGAAGATCTTGAGAATGATCAGGGCAAAGGAGAACTGCGAGATCGAGGTGCGGATGTAGGCTCCTTCGAACGTCCGCTGGGCGGCGCGCACCTCGACCATCTCCTCCGGCGTGAGGACGACGGACCGCGCGCGATGGCGGTGCAGGCGGTAGCGGTCTGCTGCTCGACGCTGGAGGGAGACATGTCAGTCAGCCGTCTGCTCGCACGTCTTTGACGTCCTCTTTCTCTCCTGCCCAGCAGGCCCTGGAAGCCATGACGGCCCTGGGTCTTTGCGAAAGTCCGGGGAGTTTTTTGTTCGGCTTACCTCGAACATGATGCCTGGCCGGTCACTAAGTCGATAGCTCAGAAAAGGGGGAAGTTTCGGCTGGTCAGGGTAGGACACGCGAAGATGGGAGAGCAGGAGGGACTCGGTCGCCCTTAGACTCGCATCCCCAGCCGTCGTCTTTTGTCTTCTCTTTGTCTCCTCTCCTGCGTTTCTTTTCTTCTTTGCTTCTTTGCTTCTTTGCTTCTTCTTCGCGTCTTCTTTGGCTGCTGGCGGTTTTTTGGTCGATCACCAGATGGGTCACGTGTCTATATAGATACAGAAAGGCGAAGATGGAGATGGAGATGGAGATGGAGGCAGAGACAGAGATATCAATTAATATATTATTTAAGGCTACCTAGCTATCAGTCTCGGAGAAAGAGTAAGTCACTGCTGGGCAGGAAAAGCCCCAGGATACATGATACTAGACAGACAAGCCGGGAAGGAAGACTAAAATGGAGTCTTAGCATAAGAGGCGGCAAGTTGTTGATAATACCGAGCTTCAGCAAGATAGTCCTCTACACTCTTTTCGTACAACGAGTAGTGCCTGGCTGGCATTCCATACATGGACAAGCATGCACCGCAAGTGTCAGATCTGTTCCAATGATAATCCTCATATCCTTCGTATCTGCGGCATCTCGCGCAAATGATGCCAAGTCCATGGACTTCAGCTCCTCCAAAGTAGAAGGTCGTTCCAGGGGAAAACCGGCCAAGTCGTAAACAACACTGGATACAAATTCGTTTCGACCGTTGCTCAATGGTGCCTGATCCAATCTTGCCTCTCTTCCCTTTCATCATGGCGTTTGTAAAGTGTCGTGCGCGTCGGAGTCTGACACACTCCCCACAGGCGAAGTAGCCGTGAGCCATCTGGACATTGTCTTGTTTCAAGTATGCTGGCCACATCTCAATTTCAAACAGGTCCTTGGGCTTGATCACAGGGCATCGGGACTGTGATAGCCGTTCAGAAAGAAGTTTGTCACGCTTTTTCGAAGTACAGTATGGGTTGTCGATCCAGGTATGAAGTGCTCGACAGGTGAGAGAGAGAGCGAACCGGGACGAGTAGCTTAAATAGCCGGTGATCTCGTCCAGTACCTCTACCGGGATCGTAAGCAGTCCCATGGCTTTCGCTTTTCTGGATTTGGTCGAAGTAGTGTGTTGTGTTTGTGTCATTGTTGATGGTATATCAAAACGCGCAGTCACTTAGTGAAGGCCCCTCGAGAGATTCCGGGCATACCGGTAGTAGAGATTAATCAAAGACCTGCAGATGGATAAGAGGGCTGCAGGGTAAAGAAAGGACTCCTTTCTTATGTGCAGTGATGGAGGGTAAGTCTTTTGTGCTGGCTGTGTGGTTGTCGTAGTAGAAGTCCAATTCTACTACAGCAACCACTAGCTGGCTAGATAGGCAACACGTAGCTGTCAGAAACAACAACTACAACTACAACAACAACAACAACAACAACAACAACAGAGAACAGCCTCTGCAACCATAATCAACATGTCCTTCTTCAACACACGGCATCATGATATCACGATCCCTCTTGGTTGCACCTTGCTGTCTCCATTTAGCCGCGCCCTAAGCCCTCGGCCGAGTCGCGTGAGAAGGTCCAGCCACCAAAAAGTCGCTTTTATTCAGTGGAGTGACATAGACCCCTCGACATGGTATAACTACTTCGAGCAGCCCGCATGAATTATGTCGTCAGAATGATAATAGATCCAGTGTAGGATGTAAACAGAGAAAGCAACAGACCTTCTCGAGGAAGCAATCCACCCGCGAGACATGAAGTTGGATGCTTTACCGAGCTACGGCCGTTTATCTCTGGCTGGGGAGCTACCTCGCCCCGGATCATTGGCAATGTGGAGAGAAAAGGTCATCAACATTCGTCCCATAGGGCGGGAATCGCAGGCAGTGGATACGTAGAGCCGGCTGATTTGCGGGTTTGAGGAAGCAACCGAACTGGTGCCGGGGTGTTGGCCGGTGGCCCTGTTTTCCCTCTCGCTGCAGGGCCTCCTTTATATTCATTCATCGTCGTCTCGCCTCTCGCCTGTTTGTCAGGATCCTGCTACGAGTCACTAGCTACTGGACAGTTTGCCATCCGGTCCGATTATATAGTTATATTCCCCAGGGTTAAGCAAGGGGGTTCAAAAAGGAACTTCGGAGGTACCAACATCTAACTAGTTAGCTGCACCATCTGCTAACTATCCCTTGCAGACTGATATTCAACGTCGTCCCTCCTGCAAGGCCGATCCGAAATCCAGTGGAACCATGGCATCCTCGAGGATGATTGATGCAGAAGAAGGTAACAGGGTCTCCTCTTTTCATCCCACCATTCTATTATTTTTCTTAAAAAATTTATTATCACTTGCAACACTTCCATCATTGGCTCAGATAGACGCGGATTGAAATCAATTTGACTGACTGATTGGCTTTGCTTTTTCATTGCTCTTCCTGCAGTCGCCAAGCACAACAAGACGGATAGCTGCTGGGTGGTTCTCTACGGGAAGGTGTACGATGTGAGTACTCCCCATAGCTAGTTACATCTAGACCGTTTATCTTTCCTTTTTCGCTTCATCGTCCCTTGTCTGCCCTGCGTGATTCCGGGGCGATCAAAGCGCTGGGCTGGTTGAGAAGCGAATTTACGAATGAGCATTGCTTGATTATCAGAGGCACTACGGAGCAATTGTGCCGGAATTGACTGTCTGATGAGAGCAGCTGGTTGGAGCCGAAGCCAAATATTCCAGTCCTCATGACGTTAACGTGCCTTGTCTTGCTCATATTCGCTTATCTAGGTTACGAATTTCCTCCCCAATCATCCGGGAGGCGCGAATATCATCCTGCAACTGGCTGGGAGGGATGCAACCGAAGAATACGATCCAATTCATCCTACCGGTACTCTGGAGGATAGTCTCCCTCCAGAGGCCCTGGTAGGCAGAGTAGATGAGAAGTCTCTGGAAAAACTTGCCCCAAAGCCAGCCAAAGCAGAAAAGACCACCGAAGGGCCTCCTCCGTTATCGACTCTCTTGAACATGGATGACTTTGAGGCGGCTGCTTCAAAGCAGCTAACCCACAAGGCTTGGGCATATTACTTTTCTGGAGCGGATGATCTGATCTCCAAATCATTGAACAACAGTATCTACAGATCTATATTACTTCGCCCAAGAGTCTTTGTGGATTGCAAAAACTGCAGTCTGGCCACTAATATGTTGGGTTACAAGCTCAATACCCCCATTATTGCTTCCCCTACTGCAATGGCACGGCTTGCGCACCCCTCAGGCGAAGCTGGTATTGCTGCCGCATGTGCCAAATTCGGTGCTATGCAAATTATCTCCAACAATGCCTCCATGACTCCAGAAGAGATTGTCAAAGGGGCTCCCCCAGATCAAGTGTTCGGATGGCAGTTATATGTGCAAATTGAGCGAAAGAAGAGTGAAGCTATGCTGGCACGCATAAACAAGCTCAAAGCCATCAAATTTATTTGCCTCACCCTCGACGCACCCGTACCGGGGAAGAGAGAGCTTGATGAACGCACAAAGGTTATCGCAGATACTCCTGCCGTCGCAGACATAGTCAAATCATCGGGGGGACACGAGATTGCTGGTGGCAGTGGTCTAGGACAACAGTTATTTGCTGGCACAGACCCATCTTTAACATGGAAGGATACCTTACCCTGGCTGTTGAAACATACCGACCTTCCCATTGTACTGAAGGGTATCCAGACCCATGAAGACGCTTACATTGCTTCTCTGCATACCCCTCAGATAAAAGGTATCATTCTCTCGAACCACGGTGGAAGAGCGATGGACACTGCTCCTCCTTCCATCCATACCTTGATGGAGATCCGCAAATACTGTCCTGAAGTTTTTAATCGAATCGAGGTTTGGATTGATGGTGGGATTAAGAGAGGCACAGATGTGGTTAAAGCACTGTGTCTGGGTGCCAAGGGGGTTGGTGTTGGTAGGAATGCACTCTTCAGTCTTGCAGCTGGTGGCCCCGAAGGTGTTGAACGAATGCTTGAAAGTATGATTGCCTTTTGCTTCTATTGTGCTACGATATGATATATTGACATAACTGGCAGTTCTCTGTGCGGAAACAATGACAGCAATGCGGTTGTTGGGAGTTGATAAAGTGGAAGATCTCGGTATGCAGCATGTAAGTTGGACTGTTCACTATTCCACCTTTGCCATCGTATGGATATCTGACAATTGTCTAGATCAATGCTCGAGCTGTTGAGCAGCAACTATACGACGGTGGTGCTGGCCTCGACATCTTGGGATCCCATATCAAAGCAAAGATATAATCTCTGGTAGCTACAGCATTCACCTCAGTAACCAGGCTTACTGAAGATTTAAGTGACAACAAATTTTTTGGATACTTGTGAGCAGCAGCTTTGAGCGAGACATTTTTATAGCTTTTTCATTCCGGGATTGATTGGCACTCTGCTAGTTAACTGTCGAGATCACCCATTTTGAACCTATGATGAAACAGTCTTTAGGCTCCAAATATCACCTATCATATGAGCTTCTGACTGCAGTCTTGCTCTATCGTACCCCGTAGAAGTAAGAACATCCTCTAGTAGACATGCCTAACCATGCAACCGGCCCTGGATGTTGAGCTTGGGAGCTATAGCTAAAACCAGGTCCCTGGCTAAGCGTTTAGTTAAAGAGTTTAGCCCTGCGGCTGACGTTCCCGCCCAAGCACGCCGGCTAGTTAGTTAAACCACCACTGCCTGCTGCTACTAAAAGCAACCATCGACTCCGGACTTCCGCCTTAACTGCTCCAACGCCAGCTTTGTGCTTCAACAAAGCATCAGAAGGTCGCTCACTTGCGGCCTTGAGGCAGCGTTATCTACCTTGACCCCGGCTACCGGCTTGTTCTATGGAACTTCCCTTCAACGCTGCCGTCGAACCACCTACACGCCTCGTTCTTGTCTGCATGGAGCGGGGTACCTTGAAATCCTCCTCACATCGATAGCAAGGATAAAACCAGCAGCAGGACGTTCTCTAACTCGTCTCGAGACGACCAGAGAACGCAAGAAACACCTCTCTACCAGACGAACCGCACCCTGATGAACTCGATTTGTCGCATTTCTCTAGCCCTTCGACTGCCATCCAGAGCATCTCCGAGAATAAAAAGATCCATAGACGCAATCTCAGAACTCGCAAAACCTTTCCTTACGCTGCCTATCAACCAGTTCGAGCCAGATATGTCGTCAGTCAGTGAAAATGTAGCTGCTGGCACCAAGCGGAAACGCAATGGGGAGCCAAAGTTCTACGCAGTTAAGATCGGGTTTCAGCCTGGAATATACAACCATTGGAATGAGTGTTTGGCTCAAGTTACGGGGTTCAAAGGAGCAGTCTGTACGTGAAATTCCAGTGGCTTTCGTTCTTTTTTTTTATTCTTTTTTTATTTTATGTTACTTTATTTTATTTGATTGTCCTGCCTACGTTGGAAAGATGGGTGAAAGGTGTGCTAATGATATGCGCCGGCCTAGTCCAATCCTTTCCATCACGGGAAGAAGCAGATGCTTTTCTCACAGGCAACAGAGCTCCATCCCCCCAGGATGGTTCAACTTCCGCATGTACGAAGTTTTACGGCATCCAGAAGGGCAGAGTACCCGGCGTATACACGGACTGGGCGAAGGCGCAAGACCAAGTGAGAGGGTTCCGAGGACCTCGATATCGAAAGTTTTCTACTCGAGAAGCAGCCGAGGCGTTTGTACGGAATGGCCAGACACCGTCTAATAAGGATTCATTACCGGGGGCACCAGGATTGATGGAAAGCAACCCAAAGGACGATGCTGGCGACGAATATGCTGCAGGAACAGGACCACTTCCGCCTGGTGCGGAGGACGGGTTTGACCCTAACATTCTACTGGATCCTACGACTGGAAAGATAGTGTATAAAACCCCTGAACAAAAGCAGGAGAGGAAGATCCAGCCTAAGCCTTCCGGGCCGCCGGGCATGCTGAAGATTTACACTGATGGAAGCGCTTTAAGGAATGGAACGTCTCGAGCAAGGGCTGGTGTAGGCGTTTACTTTGGACCAGATGACGAAAGGTACGTAGTAACAAACGAATTTTCAAGGCCATTCCCTAACTTTTTCTTATTTAATATCTGCTTTGCTGACACAGTCTGTTCTCTTCTCTCTCATCTAGCAGAAATGTTTCGGAACCCCTTGCAGGAAGCCGTCAGACCAATCAACGGGCTGAATTAACAGCCATCTCCCGAGCACTTGACATAGCGCCCAAGCACCGCGATGTCACAATCTTTACGGATAGCAAGTACTCGATCGACTGCGTCACTGTATGGTGCATAAATTGGCAACGGAATAACTGGGTAACCTCGACTCAGAAACCAGTCGAGAACAAAGATCTCATTCAAGCTATCCTGTCTAAGATCGAAGAACGCAAATCGCTGAAGGTCAAGACGTTATTTGAATGGGTAAAGGGGCATAACAAAGATGCTGGCAACGAAGCTGCTGATCGGCTAGCTGTTAATGGTGCAAATATGGAGGATGTAAAGACTGAGGAATTGTCTGAGAGTGCCGAAAGCGCGAAACACAGAAGCAAGGCCAAGAGTTGATCCAGGGCGGAGTGTGACTAATCAGTTTGTTATAAGCGGAGCTGATGTTACCATTTCTTAGCACTTTTTATGCTGTTTCTCTACTATTTCAGGCTCTCTACTAGGCCAGTGGCCTTCTTGATGTTGCATACGGTGTATATGTTTCTACACTTTATGGCGTTTGGGTTCCATTTGAAAGGCTAGATAAATTGCACAGTGTATGTATACATTACATCTATTCTAGCGAAGATCTTTTCTACCAGCATTTGAAAACCTTTTATCGTAGATCACTAATAGCTCGGGGTATTCTTTAGACATGTTTATTAGGAAAAATTGCATGTATAGTAGCCGCCGGTTATTGAAGCAAAACAGCCTGCGTTAGTATCGAAGGTCGAGGTCATCGGTAAAGCGCAACTCCTACAGCTAGGGCAGCAAGCAGTATCTTTCTTAGGCCCGGAGGCTTAGCTGGAACAGCACTGCTTGGACTGGTAGTAGAAGCAGCAGCGTATGTGTAGTACAGACTGGCATCAGTTTGCGTACCAAGGATAGTTGATGCAGTGGTGCTTTGCAGAGTTGCAGCGGGGTCCGTCTTCGCCCACGCCTTTATAAAGTCAAAGAACTCAGCTGGTGCTGGGACCTGCCCACAGTATGCTTTCGACGCAGCATCTACATAGCTCTTGGGGAACCAATGGTAACCTTTTGACCAATTAGCTGGAGCTCTATCTGTAGATAGGGGAAGCAAACGCGGAGAGCGAGCAATTCACGTACCCTCAATTCCACCATGTGTCTCAAAACACTTCATACATCCAAGAGCAGAGTCAAAAAAGGGATACTTCTCGCAGTAACATTGCTGTTGTACGTCAAAATCGTTGGTATAGGGCTCCAAGCCTGAGAACGTGTGCCGTTGGTATTTTTGAAGTGGCAGTTGGCATTGATTGCCGCTTGCCGCTTGCATGGCGGGTCGTTAATCAAATACGTTGGGCGCGGTGCATTGGAGTCTGTATGGGACACCCGTCTCTTGTCGATGCCAAACGATGTCCCGACATCGAAGGGGCGGTAGGGCAGATAGCAGACATTGTAGAGGTGGTAATCTAGGTCGGTTAGGCCGGAGTACTGGCCCGAGACGAGATAGAATTTGGACAGGTATTTGCCATTAGGGAAGACTGGATAGTTGTCCGAGCCAGGGAAGGCGGTGATCGCACTGGTGGTGGTGGTGGTGGTGGTGGTGCTTCGGCCATAGGGAGCAGTGGAGGCCACCGTTGGGGCCTGCGTGGGCGGTGATGTTACCAGATCCATGCTGTGACGCTATATATGCTTCGCACCCTGCTAAAAAGAACCCTGAATCTCCGTAAGCAGCCTTGCCCTGAGACTGGCACTGCGCCCTGCCCTTCAACCTCGTCCTCCGACCTTTGCACTCTGCCTTTCTCGCCGTCGTCGTTTCGCCCTTTTGTCTCTTTGTCGTCGCCTAAGAAGCTGTCAAAACGGAAGCAGCAGCAGCGAAGATGATTGGTTAAATCAATAATAAGAACGAATATATGGGTGCGAAAGGTAATCGAATTAAATCTATTAAGGTATAGCTATATAAAGAGTTTTTATTACTATAAGTATAGATATAGACTAACTAAGCTATATTCTAATATACCCCTTTAGCTTATAGCTATATATATAACTAAATATATAAAAAGATAGTAGAATAAAGCTATAAGACTTCTAGAATAGAAAAATATAAGTAAAAAGAAGGTATAATAAATAATAAAAACTAATAATATAAAGTAAAAACGAAAATAAAACTCTATAAGAGGAAGCTAATATATAGATTTAAATTTAGTATTTAGTCTATTAAAGTATTAAATATAGAGTATTTTTATTTATATTTTAGAGTATTTATAGTACTAACTATATTACTTAGTTTTATTAGGTACTTATTTATATCTACTTGGTAAATAAAAGAAGTAAAATAAATATTATAAGTAGTAAAATAATATAGTAAATATAGATAACTAAATATTATAAATATTTTAATTTAATATTCTAGTACTAAGACTTAAGGAAAAATAATTTTTTATTTCTAATTAGGAAGTCTAAAATAGACTCTAATTTTAAATTTAGGCTTAAGCCTCTACCCTTTAAAAATACCTCTACCCCGACCCATAGG
>NW_003315577.1:0-85395 GCF_000151505.1 Trichophyton verrucosum HKI 0517
GTTCGTATGTACTGGACTGTTAGTTGAGAGGGTTGATATGGGGTTTGGGGAATACGGACATGCAGCTTCGTTTTTGATACCCCTGAAAAATAAGCAACCAGAGGTCCATCTGACCCATTCACAATTGTTTGTCTTGACTCCCCCATGCCAGGTTAGTCTCTATGCTGATGCTGATGCTGATGTGACCTAGCCGAATCAATGTCTTTATATCCCATATGGCGTCTTCGACTTTCGTTGATATTTTCTCCAAGATCATGGCCAGCAGTTGCGCCCAAAATAATCAAACGGGCATCCTCTACAAGGGAATACAGTATGAATCTTGGGGCCTGGTAACTAGTCTGTCTCAAGCAGATCCTGACTTTTCCTAGAAGACAATTCTGACCATTATTACCGCTATACTGCTGGACGCTGGCTGTTCAATGAGTCTCAGCAGCTTGAAGCTCGCTATGTGCGGTTCAATATAGATGCATTGGCTGCAATCGCTGCAAGATGCTTAGGCCATGACCCTGCATCATGTGTCAAAATTGAGAAGATGCCTGAAGGAAACTTCAATAAGAGTCTTCTACTTACTATGGCCAATGGCTCTCAAGTCATCGCCAGGGTTCCCAATCCCAATTCCGGTATTCCACACTTCACAACTGCCAGCGAGGTCGCTACAATGGACTTCGTATGTGCTGTCACTGTTACCGCTTTGCTTTGGCAGGCCCGTTATTCTGATTATTTTTTTAGGCTAGGACTGAGCTTGGTCTACCAGTTCCCAGGGTGCTTGCGTGGAATTCAGATGCATCATCGGAGAACCCGGTTGGAGCAGAGTATATTGTCATGGAGAAAGCAGCAGGTTCTTCCCTTGCGCAGATCTGGCCACGTTTGAGCAATGAAGAAAAGAGGGAAATTGTTCAGGCTATGGTTAGCTTTGATGTTAAAATGCTAAATCATCCCCTTAGTGCCATTGGCTCTTTGTATTATCCAAGGGATATCCCAAGCGGGACCAACCAACTACCAGCTCTAGGATTGAATGATGCTTGTGGTCGTTGGGTCCTTGGACCTACCACTGACAGACGTTTCTTTGACGATGGAAGAGGAGAGCTATCTCTGGACCGGGGCCCTTGTAAGTTTTGCATTCTTTCTTACTCGCACTCCCATTTGAATCTAACGGAGATATCTTAGGGAATACTGTAAAAGAGTACCTAGCTGCAATCTGTGAGCGTGAAATGAAGGCCATTCAAAATCTGAACCGCCCTCTTCGATCGGAAGGAATTGTTGGTCCTGGAGGTTATCAACCTAGTCGAGCTCTTAAGCTCTCAGTGTGCCGCGACTTTCTAAAGGTGGTAAATCATATCCTCCCACCTGGAGCCTGTGAGACACCTGTTCTATGGCACAAGGACCTACATCTAGACAATATTTTTGTCAATCCTGAGAAACCTACAGAGATTGTTGGGCTCATTGACTGGCAGAATGTCCATGTTTCGCCTCTATTCGACCAGGTCACGCACCCTGCATTCTTGGACTACAAGGGACCAAAACTCGAAGGTCTCAAGACACCATGTCTCCCAGAGAACTTTGAAGAGCTCGACGAGATTTCAAAGAAACATGCAAAGGAATTACTTGTTGCACAGACCCTGTACAAGTACTATGATCTTTACTCAGCTTCTATGAACGTACCGGTTTACCACGCACTGAGATATCAGGAAACACTGCAGGGAGAGATCATTCCTCTCATTGGCATGATCTTAAATGATGGAGAACCAGCCCTGCAAGGACTCCTCATGAACCTCGCCAGAAAATGGGATCAACTCATCCGCAGCAAGGGAGGCCCTCCATGTCCTCTACAGTACTCAGCTGAAGCCATTGATCGACAGCAGGAATTGGAGGCGAAGTGGGCAGAAGGCATAGCGCTGATGGACGATGTGCTAGAGTCACTGGGGGGAGCTATTCGTGGATGGGATGGCTGGGTGAGCCATGAAGATTATGAGGCACTCCAGCAAAAACTTGAACTTGTTCGAAAGCAGTTCATTGAACACCTTGCTGGGGACGATAAAGAAGCTGCTAAGGCTTGGGCACGGGCTTGGCCATTCCAATGAGGTGCTGCGTAAAGTACTGCTATTAATTGTACTAAACATTCATGTTTTCACCAGAATCCAACACGGTATGGAAATCCTATGGTTTGCAATGTTTTGTCAAAGCTCGCAAGATATAACGTTTAGAGTTTTATAGCGTGTTTTTTTTTAAAAAAAAACATCCACGTGACATGTTTGCCCTATGATTATGTAATCTCAGGAACAGCGTGACGTGATTCGACTTCGACTTCGACCTCAACTCGACTTCAACTTCACTTCATCGTTATACAACGGCTGGCTCTTTATATAGAGCTATATTTCTAGCTTATCACTTGGAAATGCACACGGAGTATGCGATGGTTGAGGAATATTACACTTTCGAGATGGGTTGCAACCCCTAGCCACACGGCACCGAAGGCCCAAGAGTGTATACGGGACTGAACTGTGAATGTATTAAGTACAAATAAGGGGACGGGCCGCCAAAGGATCCTGACAGATGCTCCTAGTTTGCCCATCCCCGACACATTTCCACAGCCTTTTCCCAGCGGGAGAACCGTTTGTCGGCCTCTTCCCTTTCAATGCTAGGATTAAAGGTGGTTTGGCCGTCTATGTTGACATTTTGGAGCTCCTCCAGGTTGCTCCATACCCCAGCAGCAATACCTGCTGCAATTGCAGCACCAAGGGCCGTGGTCTCTCGCATCTTGGGGCGGTTGACAGGGATGGAGATCAAATCTGCTTGTGTCTGTTGACCTGTCAGCACCAATCTCACAGTCTAGCGAAGGCTTTGTCCAGATATAGAAATTGGCACGTACCTGCATTGTCAAATCGCTGGCACACATTCCTCCGTCAACAGCTAGCTCAGTGAGCTTATGTCCGCTGTCTTTCTCCATGGCATCGAGGATCGCCTTGGTCTGGAAACATGTCGCCTCAAGAGTTGCTCTGGCTACATGGCCTCGTTGAGTGAATGTTGTTATCCCAAATATCGTGCCTCTCGCATCATCGATCCAATATGGAGCAAACAATCCACTAAATGCTGTGACAAACACACATCCACCGCTGTCTGGTACTGTCTCTGCCAAGGTTGTCAAATCCTTCGAGCTGTCCATGAACTTGAAATTGTTCACCAAAAATTTGACACTGGACCCGCCAACAGCAATGCTTCCTTCGAGTGCATAGGTGAGCTTTCCACCTTCACCTCCTCGGAAGTCAAAGGCTACAGTTGTTAGCAATCCATGCTTTGATACTACCGGTTTCTCGCCAATATTATACAGAAGGAAGCAGCCAGTCCCATATGTGTTCTTGGCCTTTCCAGGTGTGAATCCCTTTTGACCCACGAGCGCAGCAGATTGGTCTCCTAAGCAGCCAGTTATGGGGAAGCCCTTGAGGGCAGAGATCGCCAATTTTCCATAAGCCTTTGGGTCTGCTGAGTGTACAATCTTAGGCAGATGGATCTTGGAAGTGTCAAGGCGGAAGAAGTCAATCAACCTCTCATCATATTCCACCTTCTCAAGGTTCATAAACATGGTTCGCGATGCGTTTGATGGATCCGTTACAAAGACGCCTCCCTCCGGACCACCGTTTAGCTTGTAAATGAGCCAAGTGTCGATGGTGCCGAACGCAAGTCTTCCCTCATCATATGCCTCCTTGACTTTAGGAACGTTATCGATCAGCCATAACACTTTACCGACGGATGGATAGGTGGACAGTGGTAAACCGCAGATCGGTTGCAGCTCTTGGTGGCCCAGGCGGTTTTTTAGTCCGCGCACAAGACCCTGTGTGCGGGTATCCGTCCAAACTATAGCATTATACAGCGGCTCGCCCGTCTCCTTATCCCATACTACCGTGGTCTCCCGCTGGTTAGTGATCCCAATCGCTTTGATAGAATCGATTTTGTGTCCCTGGGTTTCGAAATCGGCGACGGCGCCATCTATGCAAGCAACAACGGATTCGACGATCTCGTTTGGGTCATGCTCATGCCATCTACAACATATGAGGTTAGCGCGTTTCCGAACAACAGAACGAGAAAGAAATTTGCTACACTTTACCCTGGTTGAGGATATATCTGACTGAACTCCAACTGATGTGAAACAACCACCTCTCCGTCTGTGTTAAAAATAAGAAATCTCGAACTTGTTGTGCCCTGATCAATCGATCCGACGAACGACTTTCCATGTACAGCCATTGAACCGGACTATTTCATGTCAAGCACCTGGGCAGTTGCAGTAAGAGCGGCGAAAAAGGGTACAAAAAACTAATGAGGGGATAAATATCCATGTGGGACATGACAGGTGCCTCTTATCTGTCAAATAGACTCCTGGGCCCCCGGACTTGGGGTAACCTAGGACATTCCATACATCGCTTACAAGTAAGTTTAGTAGGATGCATCTCGGCGCAGACTTCTGCTGGTGATACCGCGGGTTGGCGGGCGAAGCTAAGTATATGTTAAAATGTCTCGGCCGCGACGGGGATTCCCGATGAACCATCAACCAAAGCTCGCATTTGCTCCGTTCCAGCGCAGCTTGACTTTATCTCTGTTACGCAGCGATGTTTTTGATATATCCATGGAAATGACACCCGTCCCATAATCGATTTACCCCAGGATCTGGATGTTTATCAACATGGAGAAAATGCGGAGGTGTTCACGACAACTCCCGTTGTTCACCAACGAGTGGCGTGATCGACGCCTTAGTGACAGGGGCCCCCCTGCCTAGTGCAATCTTTAATTTGCGTAGTCCAGACAGGACATCACGCATGGCATCAGTTTTGGCACTGAATCAATTGGATTTAGCCTTCATGCAGTACAGACTCTGATGGTGCGACTCTGTGCTCCGTGACTTCGAAGGAGGATTCGCCAGCTCTATACTAGAATTTTATGCTTTTGGTCGGTTCCGGCCGACCCTTGCGCTTCACCATTGGAAGCAACCCTACGATGGATGGAGGACGGAGAGCAGGTTCATGACCGGACCAAAGGACGATGCAGCTGGCTAAATTTGTGCCACTGTTTATTGAAACGGAAGTTGACCACGGCATGGCAAAGCATGGCATTGCTCGGGGGATACAAATCCTTAACGGCCATGCCGACAGTATGCCAGGATCCTTCTTTCTGCATTTTTCTTCATCCCTCTGTATAAGATCGTCGATCTGCCCGTGGGGAAAATCTGCAGAATCTTGTGCAGCTGTCACCCTTCTCTCCCGTGGATCATCTACTCTTTCTAGCGGAGCCTTCCTCCCCTAGTTCTTTTCTATCTCTTTCTGTGGTTCTTCTATCCGTCAGCTTGTCTGCTTTCCATACATGGACATTCCGGCAGTGAGTGAGGGTTGGACAATTAAGCCTGTGAAAACCGGGATATCTTCCTCCCATACCTTGCATACCGAGAATATTGGGACCATTTCTCAAGGAACCACCGAAAAGGAACTTAGTAGCCCTTCCTTGGATGGAGTTCATTCTAATATCCACGGGTTTTCCGAGCCGTTGAAGGCCCAATTCACTCCACGTGTTGTTATTGAGCATGAACCCCAGCCCGTCAAGGAATTACTATGGACCAAAGTACGGACCAAATTCCGCGAACCCTTCGCTGAATTTTTCGGGGTATTAATTATGATTCTCTTTGGTGACGGTGTTGTTGCGCAAGTGGTTCTAAGTGATTCAAAGAAAGGAGACTACCAATCGATATCGTGGGGTTGGGGGTGAGTTGAAGCTTTTTTACTTATAGACAAAGGACACATTAAACACATACCAGGAACCGTCTCGCAGAACTTATCTGTTGATTCTGACAATATGTTTCAATAGCCTCGGAGTTATGTTAGGCGTTTACTGCTCCGGAGGAATCTCTGGAGGTCATCTCAACCCTGCAGTAACATTCGCAAACTGCGTCTTCCGGAAGTTTCCTTGGAGGAAGTTCCCTATCTACACGTTGGCCCAGTTCCTTGGAGCATTTTGTGCTGCCGGTGTCGTTTACGCAAACTACAAATCCGCCATTACGACCTTCGAAGGCGGGCCCGACATCCGAACTGTGGGGTTGGACACATCAACTGCCGGCATATTTTGTACTTACCCGGCCCCATTTCTGACTAAAACAGGACAGTTCTTTTCGGAATTCATTGCCAGCACGATTCTGATGTTTTGTATCTACGCCATGGCTGATGATAAGAATTTAGGAGCAGGAAATTTAATGCCCCTTGGACTGTTCTTCCTCATATTTGGTATTGGTGCTTGCTTCGGGTGGGAAACTGGGTACGCGATCAATCTTGCTCGTGATTTTGGGCCACGGCTGATGTCCTATTTCCTGGGATATGGACATGAAGTATGGTCTGCTGGAGGGTATTATTTTTGGGTGAGTTACTTCTAATCCTAACCAGCTCCACCCCCTTTTATGCTTGAATCCACTATTGACTCAAATTAAGGTACCTATGGTCGCTCCGTTCTTTGGTTGTTTATTCGGTGGCTTCCTGTATGATGTCTTCCTATACACTGGCGAGAGCCCCATCAATACTCCGTGGATGGGTCTGGATCGCTTTATCAGGCCTAATCAGGATGTGTGGTCAAATACCAAATCCATAGATGGAAGAGTGTGACACAACCTGGAAAGATGCAAATACATGTAATCAGGATTTATTATCTTCTCCACTATGGCGGTTAACTAACGATATTAGCAAAAGAATTGACACACAAAAAGCATTGTGATTTCATGACATTTCGTCTCTCAGTACAGAAACTTACAGGTGCCAAAACAATGTTCCAAGTGCAGGTATCTGTGGCTCACCTATACTATCCTCAAGCAGCTTTGGGTCTGTCTTCCTCCTTGTAAATGGCCGATAAGAGGGGTAAATACGTACCCCGGTCGCTTCCCTGGCAATACGACTGCATGAGATATAGATGAGGAGGGTTGCCGAGCCGTGCCATCGTATACTTTATCAAGTTACATGGGAAACGCATGGCCCGAGGTAGATGAAAATGAACAAGCAGAGTACACTCCGAACATGTGCACGTCCATAGAAGAGGTTCAGCCAAAAAAAGGAATGATTGGTGCAAGGCCTAGATTTGTATCCCTATGCATGGAGCGAAGGAACAACGACGGCGTCCACATATTTGGATTTCTCATGGTTATCAACGGGTTGATTGGCCAGAAAACCGAAGTTGAGATTGTGGTAACGTCTAGTTACCAAGCACAAATACGAACCTGTTGGTGATCCTACAATGTAACGTACTATCCAATCTCAAGTATAATTTCAATGCATTTCCACCCAAGAAAAATCAAAATAATAACGGCTTGAGTCCCCGTAATCCCTAAGGTAGAAACTCAGCTGGTTGAGGCTGAGTGTCATGTGATTGGTGGGTCGAAAATGGCCAATTTCAACGTCGATTTCAACTTCAACTCCAACTTCAACTTCACACCTCGAAGATACAGAGAGAAATGCCAAATAGTCCTGGTACTATTGCCTAAACATACCCTTGATATACCCTATTTTTTACGTGGATACTGTTTTCTAGGCTAAGTTGAGCTCGTTCCAACCTAGAAACACACGTTCCTCTTCCAAGTCCAATATACCTTTTGTCAAAGTCCATGGATGAATGAATTTGGGCCAGCCGATATTCACGGTAACTTCCGCTCCCCGGACTTTAGTGGCTCCAGATAATGGTTCAGAATTTCAAAATAATACCCACTATTTCATTTTCTTACTCCTCTCTCCCAGTTATTGTTTATTTTTAAGGAAAATCAACAATACACATCATGCCAACCCTTAAACAGCTAACCTGCCATATCGAATGGGCTAACTGTAGCATACCATTCAAAGAATATGGCGTCACTTATCGAGACGGGTCTGTTGAATGCCTTGTTCCTGTGCAGCCCGCCTCGACACCATTCTCTATCCGGCTCACTTCCAGTGGATACATTGCGCCCGGTTTGGCGATGTTTGTTTATATGGATGGCGTCTACCAATGCAATCGCAACAGGGATGATCTCATTTTAAAAAAGGGGTGTAAAGGTAAGACGAAGGTTAGAGAAGTCAATTTTTGCGTCCGCCAGAAAGAGGAACGCCTGCCGGACGGGAGCTGGATAGGAAGGCCCTGGAGATTTGAGCCGCTCCAAATAGGTAACCATATTTGATCCTCTGGTTCCGGATCATGGATGTAATACTAATATACCCTCTAGTACAACTTATGCCGGGTATGCCCGAAGTCAACAAATCTCATTTCGATAACTTAGGCGAAATATGCGTTGTTGTTCTTCGATGTGAGTCACGAGATGATCAATCATCATTTGAGGGTTCTCTCACTCCAGAATCAGCTATGGCATTTGGGCCAGATTTGGACGGTAAGCTTGCTCTATCGCTATAATCGACATTCGACGATAATTCGGCCGTAAAGCTGACGTTCACAACCTTACTACAGATTTTCAGAGCGTCTCTAGCGAAGAATGCCTACTCAATCCTATCAATACAACCAAAGAAAATGATACAAGTTGTGGGTTTATGGGAGGATTGTTTGACGGGGCAAATGACACTAGGCACTGCGGGAATAATATAAGTTGCTGCAAATCTTGCGATCATGATGAACCTAAGACTCATCGTGAGAGCCGTGGCCACCGTCACGATAATCAATCGTCCATAAACAACAGGGATTCCAGACGACGCCATCCAAATCCTGCGAGGTCACAGCCCCAGTGTCGAGTCCACTGGAAAGATCAGCCTGAACTAGAACAGGAATCAGACTGGGATAATGGATGGGAGTCGTATGATACAGAGTCCACTGCAAGCTCCGACCGTGTCTGCCAAGGATATCGATATTATCGATCAAGTGGCCCTACCAACCCGAGCCCTAGGCAGGAAGCTGAGGAATCTGATAGCCCTCGTTCTTGCATACGTGAACATCGCTCTAAGCCAAGACAATACCTCCCTTACAGGGCAAAACAAGATCAAAGCTCAGGATGGAAGATTCGGAAAGGTTCGGGGAAGCTATCTTCAGAGGAGCCCAAGGGACCCCAGAATCTCTTGTCGGAAGAAATACACAGCGGTACCCGTGGATGTGCTCCTTCCATTGTTCTCAATGTTAACTCAGCCCAGCCGACGCAGGAGATGAACCCAGTAATCAATCATACTTGCCACAAGTGTGCTCACCCCAAGTGTTGCGTGACAGATGATACCACAGATGATGGCTGCTATATAGTTTCTAACAATAAACGAGTTAGAAGACGCTGCCACCATCATAATCGGAGCCGTAATCATTGCACGCACGGAGAGAAAAACCAAGAGTCAAACAGCAATGATAATACCCTATCAACGAATGACGATACTGGTACAGGAAATGATGACGGCGATTTAAATACCTCAAATGAAAATCAGGATAACAATGGTTCATCCTGGGATAATAATAATGATCAAGGTAATTCGAATTGGAATAATGACAACAATGAGACTTCTGCCGGCTGGAATAACCAGGACAGTCAAAATAATACTATGAACGATAGCTGGGATCAAGGGCAAGGGGATCAACAAAATAATAATAATAATACAGATGATTGGGACAAAGGTAATACCAACTTCGATTCTAATGCCCAAGGCCAGCAACAAAGTACTTCCTGGGATAACGGTAATCAATATAATGGCCAAGAGTGGATGGCGCGAGGTGCAACAACGGGTAATGGTGATGCCCCAGCAGCGGGCTGGCTAAACAACAATTCCAACGACAACCATGGACACAATAACGATGGCCAATGGGCCCCTATGGCTAGCCCAAATAATGGATATAACAATCCTCAGCCAGGTCCAGCAAGCCCACTTCCCGTTCCAGTCCAAGCCCAGGGTCCGATATGGGAGTCCCCACCGCCCATCCAAAGAGTTCATACTCTAATTACTCCATTTTGTCAGGGACCAGAGGCCAGTGAGCCTCCATTATATACTGCTCCTGAGCAAGTTGCGCAAGAACGAGCGCTATCTCACCAGGTGCAGGTTGGTAGATCTTCAAGGTACTCTCATAAAATCAAAGTACCACAGTATATTGATACAATGGAGGAGCCTTACGCAAAATTCATCTTCAAATATCGGGTCAAAGGCAAGTACGCTTCTAAAAGGACTCTTTACCCCCGGAATCCGCCTAACATATACTTGATCAGGTGTTGTTGAGTCAGAGATTGGCAAGCCGATTGAACGAGATGTTGAAGCCGAAAGAAAACTTCTCGAATCTCTTCCTCGAGAGGAGATTCTAAAGCAACTCCTCCACGCTCAGGTACGGCATTCCGCACCGCCATATCTACTACAAATATTGACGGGAATTTAGGGATTACTGGCTGCTCAAACTCTTGGGCAAACAATGGTAACACCGGCTCAGGGGCAACCTCAAGTCTCTAGCCCGCAGCAGATCCAGCATCAACACTCCAATTCAAACAACCAGCAATATGTGCCGGCTCAACATCAAAGTCCCCCTGGGAGCAAACATGGTCGCGTTCACCACTCCAATCATGGTTCACAGTCTGGTCCTTCGCATTGGAATAGCGCTCCAGCTCAGGAACAGGTTTTCACCGTCCCGTCAAAGCTCACAGGCTATAATAATAGGGCGATTAATCCTCCTCAGAGTCCCCCGCAGAACAATAACTTGGCAGCTGCCCTCACTACTGGGTTACAGAATGTTCAACAACAGCAGCAGCAGCAGAGTTGGTCCAAGGGCAGTAATGATGCTCCTAGCTGGAATGCCCAGGCTACACAGGATGATTCCGGTGGGAAATGGTGAAAGAAGTACCGGGACTTCTCTATTCTAGGCGGTCCCCTGCTGTGGGTTATTGAGATTCAGGAGCCAAGTATTGGTGGATTGATTGTCTCTACATATTTTAGCGACATATCACTTAGTTCAACATGTCATAGTCGTATTGAATCACTATGCTATTCCCAGCTTTGAAACTATTTAAACAACAGCTCATGCAGGTAACGTAAAATATTCCCATCTTTATGCCCCGCTGCCGTTGTAAAGAAGCTTGTTGGTGGTATTGAATCCAGGGTTCTGGATAGTTGGATTGGCAAGCTCTTTGAGACGGTCACAAACTTTCTCAGGAGCAAGACCTTCAGTAGCCATGATAAGTCCACCAACGCCGCAGACATGAGGAGTTGCCATCGAAGTTCCAGACATGAGTCCGGTGAGATTATGGGGTAAGGTGGAGCGGATGTACTCTCTAGGCGCGAACAGATCGACTGTATGATTAACGTTAGTTCCTGTAGTCTAGAAAAGAATGCAGGACCAAGACATACCGAGTTCTCCGTAGTTGGAAAAGATTGCTTTGGTGTCATTTCTGGTACTTGCACCCACCGTACAGACTTCAGGGGCTGAGCCAGGTGAATAGAACTCGGCGCTCGTAGCTTGGTTACCAGCAGCAACAGCGATAAAAATCCCCGCTTCCTGTGCACGTACTGTAGCCTCGTTCACAGCTCTAGAGCGTCCTGTTTTGAGGCTTATATTCATGACAGACTTGCCAAGGAGGCCGCGTTCTTTGGCATCGTTGATAGCCCAGTTGAGTCCGTTGATGTATCTGGTTATATCACCATAGCCATAGCAGTCAAGAATCTTGATGGAAACGATGGACGCTTTCTTGAGTATACCAAACTTCTGGCCTGCAACAGTGCCTGCAGTATGAGTCCCGTGGCCGTTACAGTCGGTATCTACATGGTCAGCGAGATTGATACCCCAGCGGGCACGGCCAGTGAAGTCAGCTTGATTGATGTCAATACCACTGTCAATCCCGTAGAAGGTAATATTCTCGCCCTCTCCATAGGTAGACACGTAGTCATGGCTGGAGTTCTCCTTGTGAGAGATACGGGAAAGCCCCCAAGTGACATTTCCTTGCTTGATAGTAGAGGCAACTTGCATCTCTTTGTTTGGCTCAACGAACTCGACCTAGCTAATGAGTTAGATGTTGACAGGTTACTTCAGGTTATCATACGATGACTTACGTTCTCGTGGTTGAGGATCTCCTGGACGGTGTCTTCGTCAAAGCTACCGCTATAGGCCTGCCATCCAGCAATGTCCCAGGTGGCACTGAGACCTTCAGTAAAGGGAATAGCACGCTTGGCCAGGTTTCGACGATGAGTTCTCTTCAGCCAGCGGACATGAGAGGAAAATTCAAGAGAAGAGACACGGTCCTTCATGACAACGATGTACGCGCCTGGGATGACGCCTTGGGGGTCGATATCAAGTAGCTGGGCTGCATTAACAACCCATAAGATGGCGAAGTAGATCAACATCATCTTGAAGATAGACATGATGCACAATATTCCTTTCTCCAGGAGCTGTCAGATTTCTTTCTTGTAATAGTTAAAGTGTCAATATCTGGTGTGAAAGATGTTTGTTGACAGAAAGAAGACAGACAAGGGGCAGCAGAGTAGGATATTTATATACAAACAAGAGCCCTCTCGGCGATGACTGCGACGCTCATTTGATATTAATATTGCCTGGCTATCATGCTGAGGATACAGTATTTCACTTTGATGTCCTGCATCCTTGTGGTATATTGGGTATAATCTGCATTAAAGAGAGAGCAATAGGAAGAGCCTCTTCAAAGACTTATAGAAGATAGCAACTAGATATAGCAGATAGGAAATATCTATTTTTGATATCTAGAATTGTATGATGTAGCTTGGGAAAGGCCTTTGTCAATATAAAAAGCCCTAATTCATACCGGTAAAAACACAGGGTAAACGGCAAAAATTATTTTATATAACTGCATGGTACCATCTATGTGACCATTTTTCTAGTTATATTTAGGAGTATAATGTGTAACTAATAGGTATAATATATCTTGAGAAGATGGATATTTGAGATCCTTGATAAGTCCTGTAACTCAATAACTGTTCTTTCGGGTATCCAAAAATACGTCGTCCTCTGCGTAAATATGGGATAGATAGAGGCCATCGCCACCAGTAAGTCATTATCTTTGAAGTGAGGTATAGCAGTTATAGCTGAGTATCTTTGGATATGTTGATAGATGGTGGATTTGTTGGTTGTTGAAAAATCGAAAAATTTGACTCAGAAAAAGCAACTTCTGGTCTTCATGGAATCTCAAGCCTCAAAGACCATCGGCTAACAATAGCAATGTCAGTAGTCAACCAGGCTGAAAGAAGACGGCAAAGACATCGTTTGCTCCTGTAGCTGTCTCTCTCACGGCGTCTTCCTCGGGCTCCCTTGATTTAATCGCGACCCTTTGTCGGCGCATCCTCAACGCCCTCACGACGCCAAAGGCGAATCCCGCAAGTGCTTTATAACACAGCATCATTCCACGAACAGACACGCTTATTCGGTCTTTCGTCTTATCGAAGACTATTATCATAGTCAATATATCCAGAGCACAAGATGTAGTTTATATATCTTGTCGTGCACCGGGCAAAAATGGCCTTTCTTTCTTTTCACTCTCGCCAGCTGTCGCTTCCCCTGAATGTCGAGATTTGGCTCGATACTGCTGGATATATTGAACGGCAGGCTGGATGCTTCGTCAGTGCCAGGCTGCTGTTTTTATTGCTACTTTTATTATTATATACATCTGTTATGCCAAATGTTCATCCAGCCAGCCCTGATACCCGATATACTCAACCTACTCTGCCTATTCTATACAACGGCAACCCCTTAGACTCCCTAGTCTACACCTATTGCGAGCCCATTTGCAATGGCTGTGGAAAGGTTTGCTCATGATTCAACCCCCAGGAGCTGGAAATATTTCATCTAATAATAGTTGCAGAGACACTACGGTTCCATCCAGGATGGAGCCCGGGGCGACCTACGTCCAGAAACTCCCCTCAGGAAAAGTCGGATTCGTTCGTCGTCCAATAAAGATTAAACCGACAAAATCGATACTCGCTGATGCATTTCTCCCTAATCGAGATGGCTCTGCGTGGAGTTTCCCCTATTCCTACAACCTGGATGCGCCTCTGCCTATTGAGACTGGCCCTAAGGAAACACACCAGCCGATAGCCTTGACGGATGGCCCAGCTCAGACGTATAATCACGGGCGAGAGTACCAGAACAAGTTAGCTACGGGAAGATATGATCCGGTACCATCTAATCTGTATCATCGTGATGCAGCTCTTCCTCCACCGGCACCGTCCCCTATACTCGAGCCCCAGAGCCCGACTTACTCTAGGGCACACGCAGCTCCAGCAACAGAGACAAGACACAGATGTGCAGTATGTGGACGCTATCGTTCTCCTTCATATCAGCATCGGCATCCCATTATCCCAGGGCAGATACCTCCTACTAGCGTGTGCCGAAAGTGCAGATTCACCTATACATCTAGCGGAGACAGTACTGAGAGCGATGAATCCGACAGGCGATCTAGAGGCCGAAGACGCAGTCGAAAGAGGCGTAGTAGATCCAGACCTATATTTGACAAGGAACCTTCTGCTCAACCAGCTCCAATTCCTCAGATACTTCAAGCTCCTGCACCTCAGACCAGCCAGCCTCAGGAACCTCCTACTCCTGCTCCTCCACCTCCCCCTCCCCCTCCCCCTCCACAGCCGCAGCCGCAGCCCCTGGCCACAAAGGTAGAGTCGTCTCCTCCTATATTCCACTTTTGTCCGAACCCTCCTGGCCTATGTACGCTACGAAATCATAGAAATTCTCATGATTATGGCCTTCCAACCCCTATCAGCAGTCCTCACTGCTGTACTGAGCCGAGCTACCACCCGCTCCCCGACTATAGAGACACATGCAGCTCTTGTTACTATCAGATGCACAGCAGGCGTCATTACTATCAAGACTGCCACCATGGCCATTGCTGCCACCGAGAACCCAGGCTCTATACCTCCCGAAAGCCCAGGAGCTTCGATGACGTTCAGGTCACTCCGTCTGATGGTCCTAGAAGACCATGCAATCACAGGGAACCATCACCTTTAAGACAAGCCGAGCGTCCTGTTGTCAAAGATGCCAACTCTTGGTCAATGCCGGCAACTGGGAATTGGGATGATAGCAATGAACGGGTAAGAAAACCCAGGCCCCCTACCCCTTCACCTTCACCAGTGCGAGAAAGACGCTACGTTGAGCCACATCAATTATCTTCTTCACTAAGGGGCACACGCCCTCCTCAAGCAAAGATATGTCGATTTGCATCCGACGAACCACAGAATCAGCCCAATGTCCAATATCAAACTTGGGAGGTCGACCGCCCCAAAAGGCAGTACAGCCGTGTTATATCACGAGGCGACGATAATAATAACGAAGAGAGCGGCTGGTATGATACACCGGATTATGAGAGACCAATCTCAACGCGGCCCTCTAGAAATGTCAGCATGCCACGGCGGCCTTCCCGAGTAGAAACAGATAGACCCCCTTCAGGTGAGTAGAAGTGATAAAGAGTTGCTCCGTAGATCCGAATGCTAACTTGTAACTATTTAGAAATCCTGATCGTCCCGAAGCCTCGGCGCCAGTTTGAAGTCAGGTATGGGACATATCAACCAGAACAGCAACGAGACTATGAGTATAGAGAGCCTCGGTCAGAGACCCGTTTTAAGCATTATGAGCCCTCAAATCCCAGGAGAGTGACGACTGTCAACAGACGGAGCTATGCATACCCCGTAGTCCGTGATGAACAGGAAGAAGAGGATACAGGCCAGGGGTATAGTGACCCAAGGTACGAAAAGTGGAATAAAAGTCGTTATGCTAGCCATGAAATCATTGAGGGACCTCGAGGGACATACAACCCTCCAGCCACCCGAGATCCGAGTGGTCAGCAATATAAGGCGCGAGAGAGGTCGGTTGTCTGGTAGACATAACCTCGGTAAATGGCCGTTTAACACTCTTTGGGTGTTGGTTTGCAAGATTGTTGGTTAATGTGGCTTACTACCATAAAACTTCGGTTTGTTGGCTAGTTATGCAAGACAGATAAGCTGGAGAGATGTACCTATCATTATATATGGGCATTAGTTCTATTATAAAAATTAACCTATATACATATTCATAGCTCATTAAATATGTATATATCTTTTATCGCTTCCCGTTTATCCGTCCATCGGCCTACTTGGACAGATCATCAATTCTGCCCAACAAGTACTCCAATATTCTGTAGGAGGCAGAGGGGTTGTACTGGGGGCCCATGTGGCCAGTCAGGTAGAGCTCAACATAAGTAAGTTTTCGCTCGGTGTGGTGGCGGCCCAAAACACCGGCTCCGGAGAGAGTGCTCAAGCTACCACGGTCGTGGTACGGCACGAAAAGAGGCTTGGAGGGCTCCTGGCTGAAACCTTGAGCACCGCCCCAAGTCATGTTCTGGATGCTAAGTAGGGTTCCATTGCTGATAAGGACGTAGTCGAGATCTCCGTGTGCAATGATGGTACGAGGAGACTTCTCGATGACATCAGGGATGATGGTGAAAGATGATGGTTCAGAGTTATCCTTTCCATCAACGAAGACGGGGTGTTCAGAACACTCGGTCCATTTCTGGAGGGGAGCATTGATGGCCTTCTGCACGTCGGTGCGGTTGAAGTAGACATTTGCTCCGGCAGGTAGGTATTCGAAACTTCCTGGGTATCCGAGGACATCATACAAGAGAGGACAGGTAGTGGCTACCTGGTAGACGTCAAAGCAGGGATTGACGAGAGAGACGGCGTCAAAGATGGCGGTCCAGACGTCGCACTCGGGAGTAGCCTTGGGGAGGGCAGGGAGTTTACCCTTTGGAGGATAGACGAGATGCTCCTTCATGTAATTGCTGTAACCGCACTTGTCGGCCATGTCGTGAATTTGCTTGGTGAAGGTCTCGTTGAATGGGAAGAGACCCTTCCAGTGATCAACGAATGGGACAGCGGGGACTAAGAGAGTGTGAGTAATGATGAAATGAGCATGATGTAAAGACAAGGGTGGCTGGCTTACCCTGAGTGAGAATCTCGTCCTTGTTGATGGATGGGTCGAAGATCATGGTGCTCTCGACGTTGAAATACCTCTTGTTCTTCTTCTCAAACATGGCGTGTGCGATGTATGGGACGTACAGTCCGGCATAACTTTCACCAACGATGTAGATCTTCTTGCCGTGCAGGTCAAAAGTATCTACAAAGTTTCTGAAGAATCCCAAGAATTGTGTAGCAACATCTTCTTCAGATCGCACAGATGGCTTTCCTTGAGAGAAGCCGGTACCAACAGGTCTGGATGGGTTATCATCAGTTGAGGTGTGTCTACATGATTTCATGGGTTTTTATTGACTTACTGCTCAACCCAAACCATGTTGGTTAGCTTGGTCCATGACCATGGGTTAGGAACCGGGTAAAGGGTTCCGTATTGCCAGAGGAAAGGACCATTCTCTTGGAGGAGGCCTTCCAGGGAACTGCAGCCTGGGCCTCCATTGAGCCAGATGGTGATTTCATCCTTTGCAGCAGGGTTCTCAGATGGGAAGTACCAGAAGTAAAGTTCACGGCTCTCGTCTTTCCTTGTCGAAATGGGCATGAGACCAGCATATGATTCACCAATGTCGAACTGGACCTCTGGGATCTTGGTGCCATCGACGGCATACTCTAGTACCAATGTTAGCAACTGTTGTTTCGTGGAAAGGGAGATTTCCCCCGCATGTAAATGTTAAGTCAGAAGCTCCAATTGATCTAGAGCAATTGAAAGAAAAAGGAGGAACTAACTCTTTGTCTTGCCATTCAGACGAGAAGCAGTCTGACGCTTCTCTACTGGAGGGATTGCAGAAAAGTCGTAGTTTGGAAGGTTGCGAGCGACTGGGTCTCTTCTGCCTACATGCTGCAAGCTTCGTAGGAAAGGAAGGCTCGCAGCCGTAGCAGCATCTATGGCAGAGAGGGCCAAGACGAAATAAGAGAGACCGCGCATCTTCGAAGAGTAAAGGTGGAATCTAACCACACACGACTTGCTCTTGAAGAGAGTGAATCAATCAATCTATATATGTATGATTCCGGCGCGCAGACAAGAGAAGGAGAAAAAAAAGAAAGAAGCAGAGCTGCGGACGATCCCCATGGTAAATATACTGCCTTCGAGAAGAACCAAAAAGAAAAATTTCTCTTTCCCCTCCCTTGACAGCTGCTGGGATAACTCGTGCTCGGGCATATTTTCGTGTTGGATATAATTTCAATTTCCGGGATATACGGCCAGATGTGGAGATGTCAAGGTAGGGATTTCCCCATTCCCCCGCGTAGGATCGCACCTTGGGCTCGTATTGCCATGGCAGAGCTAAGCGATAAGAAGGTAACCCCGTATAGTTTGATTGCGATCTTGAATGGCCAACCGAGCTAAGCTTTCCAAGCCGGATGGCGACTTTCTTCGCCCATTCTTTGATTCTTCTGCGGCGAAAAAGGAAGAAGCATGTGGTAGTACTGTATATTAGTCTGCATAGCTGCCCGCCACAGGAGGCACTCAAAAAGCCACCCCCCAAAAAAAAAGCCCAGAGTAAACAGGCTTGAGGGGACTCAGATGTACCTCAATGCCAATCCCCGGCCCAGTAGCTTTGCTATCACAGGCATCTCGTCTCTCCCCAGGGTGGGCGACCCAATCTCGGTCTAGCGACGGTGCCGGGGTTTACGAGCTAGCGAGCAACCCTGGTTGCCCGCGGGCCTTCCGGAGAACATGTCCTTGGACAGCAAGCTGGGCCGACAGACTGTTTAGCTGCATATCTTAAAGGGTGCTGGGCATGGTGCGCCAACGGACGGTGGCAACCTGCGTCACTGTGCTGTCACTCTGCATGTTGGCTTTGTTTATCACTGGAGCTGGAGCTGCCCTGCATGGTGAGAACATGCAGTCTGTGAGCGAACAACGACGAAGCCGCCATGCTTTCCCCCACAAATCCATCACCAGGCCCGCCATATGAGGACCCAGGGCGCCGTCAATCAGCCTGCAAGGACGGAGCGCGCTCGCTCACGGCTTGAGATTGTCGTTTCTTCGGCTTTTTGAAGTCGAAAAAGTCGAAATTTCCAGCATAGAAAAATATCAACAGTTGAAGATCGACGTTGCATTTCCTCTTTTAGACATTGATTATATAATAGAAGTAAGTTACTCACGTGATACAGTATATCAAAATTGTTGAAGACGAAAAGAAGGAAAAAGAAGATAAACAAGCAGAAGAAGAAGCAGAAGCAGAAGAAGAGGCTAAAGAAGAAGAAAGAAAGACAGGATGGGAGGAAACTATGGACCAGCGATGCCGCCGAAGCGGAAGCTCGACAGCGAGGGTGAAGAAGACGGAGATATCGGGCCAACCAGACCAGATACGCCGCCGAAGAAGCCCAGAGTGATGGGCCCAGTGATGCCGCCGAGCTTTCGGCCAGAGAGTGATAAAGACGAAGAGGAAGACAGTCACGATGACGAGGACGACAGTGATGATGACTATGGGCCCTCGCTGCCTCCCCCCGCCTCCGCCAGCTCCGCCGTGCAGCAGCACGAGACCTCCACAGAGCCGATTCCAAGCAAAGCAGACTCCAAGCCAGAGGTAGTCCAACGAGACGACTGGATGCTGAAGCCGCCCGATCAACTCGGCCTTTCAGCGCGTATGGACCCTACAAAGCTCAAGAACCGAAAATTCAACACCGGAAACCCCGCTCGACCGGCGGCTTCAAAGGCGGGCGGCCCATCAAATACTTGGACCGAGACTGTGGAGGAGAAGAGGAAGCGTCTGCAGAATGAAGTCATGGGCATTCAGGCGCCGGCTGCTGCATCGACTGCATCTGAACCGGATGCTGGGAAGGCATTGGCAGCGGAAAGAGCGGAGAAGATGTCCAAGCATGTCCGCGAATATAACGTGAGTTGTCACCTCTCATATATATATACACTACTACTACCTACTACTTGAGTGAGCTGCTGGCTAAATTGCTTGTGAATCAATAGGAAAAGAATAGGAACAAGTCATTGTATTCTCAGCACAAGGCCGGCACCGAAGAGCAGGAAAAGGACGACCCCAGTGCCCGAGCGTTCGACAAGGAGAAGGATATCAGGGCTCCGTCCAAGATCAGCCATTCCCAGCGTCGGGAGATGCTCAACAAAGCTGCCGACTTCAACTCACGCTTCTCCGGAGGAAGCTTTCTATAGAACTAATGACTACATGAAGATACCATTGTATAACTTTGCGTGTGTGTGTGAGAGAGAGGCGGGGAGAGGGTGTTGTGAGTGAGTGAGTGAGCGGTCTTAACTATCGTCGATCTCCATGGGATCGGAATCGTAGCCTGGCAACTGTTCGCCGTCCACAGACATGTCCGGCAGCGGTGTCCTGTCTTCCTCCGCCTGTCCGTTGTAACTCTCTGCCATCTTCTCTCGGGCTCGCTCTCTTGCGTCCGTCATCACTGCCCGAACACTGTCCTGTTCAGCCGGTATTCCCAGCGCTGCCGGAACGCGGTAGAGCACCAGCTCGTTGTTCCTCTCCTCCTTTGGTTTATGCGTAAGCACTGATTTCGGGATCGACATGAGCTGCTTCTCCATCTCCGGCATGACTTTAAACGTCTGCCTGCTCTCTTCCTCTTCTATCTGGGCGATCTCGTCCTCTAGATCCGTGATGTATACTCGGGTTTTAGTGTCGTCCACCTGCATGCCATCGCCATTGCTGCTGGCCCGCGAGGACGTGTATTTCGACGGCGAGCCTGCATGCTCTCGTCCGTCTGCCTGTCTCTGAGCTTCTAGACCGTATCTTCCTCCTCCTGCTGCTGCTGTTGCTGTCGTCGTCGTGGGCGTAATCAGTGCCTGTTCGGATAATCTGTCTGTAGAAAGATAAAAATCAACCAAGCTGTTAGCCTCCAGAAGCTTCAAAAACTCCCCAGATTTTCTCCCAAGGAAAAAAACACCAGCCTGTCCGTCTCCTGCATTTCTTCAAGGCTCTATCCAGCCCGTCAATCACCAGGGAAACAGGCACAAGCACAAAAACAGAGAAAAAAAACAGCTTTCATACCGAGTCGCAGCCGGCCAAACTTCTTCCTCAGTCGCCTCTCGCCGTCGAGCTCCTCCTCTGCCGCTCGCTTTCCGCGACGCTTTTCGACTCTCCCCGCCGCTGCTGGCGCCATTGATCAGACATCACAGTGCTGTCAGAGACCGGCGCCGTCGAGGAGCATCGCTTCCGCCCTAATATAGCCCTGTCGTGGTGTGGTTGCTGCGGCAGAAGAAGAGCGAACGCGCCAGAAACAGCCCCGGCAGCAGCAGCAGCAGCAGCGCAGCTTGGATGGGCGCAAGGTTTGCTTGGTCGCCAAATTCACTCTTGGGTGTGACTCGCTCGCTCTCGCTCAGCGCCAGCTCGACTCTCCCACTCCGCTGCCACAACCTCGCCCTCCGCAGTTCCTCGCATCGCTGGACCTGGACGCCGCTCAGGATGGCTGCCTCGACTTCTTCTCAACCGCCCGCCGGCCAGCAGACGGTGGAATGGCCGGCGTTGCGCGTGCGTGACACATTCCTCGACTACTTCAAGAAGAACGGCCACACATTCGGTATGACTCCTGGCCCCCGTCTCCGGTGCAGTCTCTTGTCTATATGCTCTTCTGAGGGATAGATCTTGCGCTGGGGAACCCTTGTGAGTTGCTTGCTGACCCCCTTTGCAGTGCCGTCGTCGTCGGTTGTGCCACTGTCGGATCCCACCCTGCTGTTCGCCAACGCGGGGATGAATCAGTATAAGAGCATCTTCCTAGGCACCGTTGACCCCAATTCCGATTTTGCACAGCTGAAGCGTGCGCATAACTCACAGAAGGTCTGTCTCCCCTGTGTCTACTGTGTATAACATGTATGCTAACCGGCGGCTTCAGTGTATCCGTGCTGGAGGGAAACATAATGTATGACCCCGCAATCGCTCATATAAAAACGGCATAAAAAAAATCTTTCAGCGGGATACTAATGGGTCAATAGGATCTTGATGATGTTGGAAAGGACAGTTACCATCATGTGAGTGCGCCCATTGCAATCATTGCAATAGTAGATTGCTTCGAGCTGACCCGTTCCCCCTGGTGTAGACATTTTTTGAGATGCTGGGAAACTGGAGTTTTGGAGACTACTTCAAAAAGGAGGCCATACAATTTTCCTGGGAGCTTCTCACCAAAGTTTACGGTTTGGATCCTGATAGACTCTACGTTACCTACTTTGAAGGAAACGAGGCAGCCGGCGTTGGCCCTGACATAGAAGCAAGGGATATATGGCGGAGTGTCGGCGTGAAAGATGACCATATCCTCACGGGTGATATGAAGGACAACTTCTGGGAGATGGGAGACCAGGGCCCTTGCGGACCTTGCAGTGAAATCCATTATGACAGAATTGGAGGCCGAAATGCTGCTCATCTTGTTAACCAGGATGACCCGGATGTGCTCGAGATCTGGAATAACGTGTTTATACAATATAACCGCGAGCCAGACAGGTCTCTACGGCCACTACCCAACCAGCATGTCGACACCGGTCTAGGATATGAGAGACTAGTGTCCATCCTTCAGAACAAGTCGTCGAATTATGATACCGATGTGTTTACCCCCCTGTTTAACGCCATTCAAAACATCACAGGTGCTCGGCCGTACACCGGCAAATTTGGTGCCGAGGATGCGGATGGAATAGACACTGCCTACCGAGTGGTTGCTGACCATCTTAGAACACTGACTTTTGCCATTACTGATGGAGCTGCGCCAAACAATGAAGGACGAGGCTACGTTGTTCGTCGAGTGCTCCGAAGAGGTGTACGCTACGCCAGAAAGTACCTACAGGTCGAAATTGGCAGCTTCTTCTCAAAACTTGTCCCAGCCCTCGTAGAACAGATGGGCGACATGTTCCCGGAAATCAAGCGAAAGCAAACAGATGTCATGGAGATCTTGGACGAAGAGGAAGTGTCGTTTGCCAAAACCCTCGACCGTGGTGAACGCCAATTCGAGAACTACGCTCAGCAAGCGTTGGACTCTGGCGCTGGAAAACTCCCTGGTGCCGATGTCTGGCGACTCTACGATACCTTTGGCTTCCCTGTCGACCTTACTCGCCTGATGGCAGAAGAGAGACAGTTGACCATTGACGATGCCGAGTTTGAAGAGGCCCGTCTCAAGGCCAAGGAAGCCAGTAAAGGTCAGGCTAAAACTGCCTCTGACCTCCTCAAACTGACTGTTCACACCCTGAGCACACTTGAGAAGAACGGCGTCCCAAAAACTGACGATGATGCCAAGTTTGGAAAGGGAAACATCGTCGCCAACATCAAGGCTATCTGCCATGGAAAGGACGTCATTGACTCGACCAAGGACATCCCTGCCAATGAGCAGATTGGTATCATTCTCGACAAGACCAACTTCTACGCCGAACAAGGTGGTCAAGAGTACGATACTGGAAAGATCGTCATTGACGGTCAGGCCGAGCTGGATGTTCAGAACGTCCAGATGTATGGCGGCTATGTTCTACATACTGGCTTCATCAAATACGGTAACTTCTCTGTCAACGACTCTGTCATTGCAGAATACGACGAACTCCGTCGATGGCCAATCAGAAATAACCATACTGGTACCCATATCCTCAACTTCGCTCTTAGAGAGGTTCTCGGTGATGGTATCGACCAGAAGGGGTCCCTTGTTGCCGCCGAGAAACTACGTTTCGACTTCTCTCACAAGTCCGCCATCTCGGACAGTGATCTAGAGAAGATTGAAGCCAAGTCTACGGACTACATCCGTCAGAACTGTGCTGTCTACTCACAGGAAGTTCCTCTCGCAACTGCTCGTGAGATCACCGGCGTTCGTGCTGTGTTCGGAGAGACATACCCCGATCCTGTTCGCGTGGTATCCGTCGGCGTTGAGCTTGACGAGATTCTAAAGAACGTCAAGGACCCTCGCTGGGAAGGTGTCAGTATCGAGTTCTGCGGTGGCACCCACGTCCAAAAGACCGGTGATATCAAGGACCTCGTCATCCTCGAAGAGAGCGGTATCGCCAAAGGAATTCGTCGTATCATTGCCGTAACAGGCGAAGATGCACATGAAGTCCAGCGTGTCGCTCGCGAGTTTGGTGAACGACTCAACCGCTTCGAAAAGATGCCTGCCGGTCCCGAGAGGGATGCTGAAATTAAGAGTCTGCAAGTCGATCTTAACCAGCTTACCATCTCTGCCGTTGAGAAGACCAAGTACCGCAACCAGTTCACCCAGATCCATAAGAAGATCACGGATGCACAGAAGGCCGCTCAGAAGGCTGAGGTGAAAACTGCCATTGATGCTATCTCGGCCTACTTTGAAGAGAACAAGGACAGCCCATCACTCGTCATCAAACTGCCTATCACTGCAAACCAGAAGGCAATCAGCGAGTCGTTGAATCACGTCAAGACAAAGTTGAGCGGTAAGGCGTTGTACGTCTTCGCCGCTGATGCATCTAAGGTTGCCCACGGATGCTACGTGACTCCCGTACGTTTCCCCTGCCAATCCCCTACTACAACCATAGTACTTGCCACTAATGTATCTTTTCATAGGATCTCACCACCAAGGGTGCATCAGCTAACGAGTGGGCTAGCGCCGTGTCTAGCATTATTGGAGGCAAAGCAGGAGGCAAGGCACCCGTTGCGATCGGCAACGGTACTGAAGTTAACAAAGTCGACGAGGCTTTGGATGAAGCCACAAAGTATCTAGAGAAATTCAAACTCTGATCAGGCTCCTGGTCCTCGTTTACGCTTGGGTGACAAATTCTGCATTTATTCCTGTTTTCTTGCATCTGTTTTTTAACTTCATCGGAAAGGGTATATCATATCATCGGTGGGGGTTCATATAGTAACTATAAAGATAACGAATGCATCATAGATTTGGTGCCTTGTTCATTAAAAGAGCTGACGTGTAATAACCGTTTACAAGTGTAGATAAGCGTTTAAAACAAATCTGTACGACCCCAGCTATGGTCCATTTAGTTATTCTTTTAAACCAAGCTCGTGCATGTTTGAGGTGCTGCGCGATATGTCTCATGCCGTACTTGTGGTTGTTGGATAATTGCATGTGTCGTTTCCTACTGCAGCTATCCGATCCTGCAGGCTCATGCTTCCTTCACCGTCTCGAGAAAGGCACTTGGAGATATTTACGCCTTTCCACGCCCATCGTATAGCCAACTCTTTAGAGTTGCCTTATTTGGCTGAACTATCATCCTTCATTACATCTCTCCGCACTGCGCAATCACAACGTCCTGGTTGGGCTTGTCTCTCGTAGTTCGCGTATTCTCTATCATACGCACAACATCCATACCATCCACCACACGGCCAAAGACAACATGTTTGTTGTTAAGAAATGGTGTGGCGGTGGTAGTTATGAAGAATTGGCAGCCGTTGGTATTTGGTCCGGAATTCTTCACCAAGCATATCCCAGGTTAGAACATATTCAGAAACAACAATAAGCAATATAGAAAGGAATCAAACACATACAGCCATGCTAAGCACACCCGGTCCATCGTGAGTAAGGTTGAAATTTTCATCCGCAAACGAGCCTGTTCCATATATGCATGCTCGACCAGATCCGTCACCATTAATGAAATCTCCGCCTTGAATCATAAAGTCTTTAATCTGTGTATACATCAGCATCTGCATCGTAAAGTAGTCTGACAATTAATGCATCCTATCGCACTGATGCAAATAAAAGACTTACAACTCGATGAAACTTGCAGCCTTTGTAACCCTGCGGCCGGCCACGAGCATTCTTCGTCTCACCGGTACAAAACTGTCTGAAGTTCTCAGCTGTACGAGGTACAACTTTGGAAAACAGTTCTATTTTAATACGTCCGAGTGGTTCACCTATATACCGCGTCAGTATATAGAACGAACTGGTGGTGGAGGCGGTTCATTTAGGTACCTCCAAGTGTTATATCAAAAAACACGATGGGGTTAGGGTTGTCCCCTGCGGGAGTAGTTTGCTGTTGTGCACTCATTTTCCAACTTATTTATTCTTGTGGTATTGGGCTGATAGAAGTGGTTTGTAGGATTGTCGTTCTGATACGTTGGTTGGTAGGTTAGTTAATATGTGTGGGCCATTAAGATGTTGGATATAACTATGGCGAACTAAAATAAGCGCAGCCGCGCACAAGGTCAAACACTTGAACCTGGACCAGAGTAAAATTCGTATATCCAAAACCAGGACCCGGTCGTGAACCTGAAGATCTTCTAGAAGTGGGTTTTACTATCATTAATGAGGCTCAAATGGATTTGGTGATCGGAATATATTCATCATATCGAGTAATTTTGTGTCCGTGTATTATCAGTTTATGTACTAATTGCATCCTCCTATGTCATCTCCCTTTCATATACACTATCACCAAGGTCCACGATCAACGTAGTTAAGGGCCACCACTATATTATATCCAGCGTTCCATAAATGTCATTGCATGGTCACCCGACTATGGGGGGGGTGAGGCCTATTAGCCCATATGTCCTGCGCGAACCCCCACTGTCTAGGCTGTCTATTTTCATTCGCCCTAGTGCCAGCCTACGACGAGGGAGAAGGAGTGGCTGTGGGTGTCGGGTTCGGCTGAGTTGGCTCAGAGCTGGGTTTACAAACGAAGCTGCGAACTTCGAACTTAAACCTGGAGATATTCTCCGTATAATGATCTGTCATTCTTCCCTTGCATTCAGGTTGCCTAACATGACTCAGTCAGCAATAGGAAGGGGCATAGAGTTTGAATATAAAGCAAAAGAGAAAAGAAAATGCCAATAGTCCGGAGACGATGGAGGGTAGACATACGAATAGAAGACACAGTCGTAGCCTTGAGGGATATCTGCGGCTCTGCGTGATTCCAGTTAGTCTCGACACGCGACTGATCCTGTGATAAACTATACATACTTAATCCAAGTGTTGAAGTCACTACACTGGCCGTCTTGCACAGTTACTGGGAGAGGAGACAAAGTGCCATTCGGCGATTCGTAGTAACCGACAACCTGCTGTAGCATTTGTTAGTACACATTTAGGCCAAGCGTGGAAAGAAATGATGAGTCTGAGAGCCAAGTGTATACAAGTGAGGTCCCTACCTTTGGTTCTTGAGCAACAACGGCTGTGGCGCAAAGGCCCAGAAACACTGCAGCGAGTGAACTGACGAGACGCATTCTGGCAAGGATGGAAATAAGAAAAACAAGAAGAGAAGGCTGGTTAGTGTTAAAGTGGCTTTCTATCAAACGAAACCGCGAAGACGGTCGAGCCCGTTTATATACAGATGAACAGGCGGCAGGAAGCATCTGCCGGTGCCTCGGTCTTGGAAGGCAACCCGTATTCTTGGGTGCCATTTTAGAAAGGACTGAGCCTAAGCGAAATCCACCAGTAGCACTGATGCGATTCAGCTAGTTGAACGACTAATAGTTAGACTACTAGATCGTCATAACTATAAATCCCGTGGCGTCTGATCGCGATGCCTTTTTCTTTTCTCACCACTTGGAATATGATTCCGAGCCCAGGTTCAGTTCCGTGTTGGACGGAACTGCTGGCAGCCCCAGCTATTAATAACAATGGCTGGAGGAAAAGGGGTGATATTTGGGCCGAATAATTCCAGTTTAAATCTGATGCACTGACATTCGTATTTCCGACTGTGTTTGGGGGTATAGAAGACTTTTTTCCTCGTCTAATGGAGCTGCCGTCTTCCAGCTATGGAACCGCCTAGAGCGAACCTATACTTAGGGCGGAACCAACCCCCCCTGTACCCCATCAGAGATCCTTTTACTCCGTACATCTGCTGCTGTTCCGCTGGAGTTCATCGTTTATCGCGATCATCGCAGACAAGATTGGAGTTGTTCGGTAGATGTACCCGCACAGAGCAGAGTTTGCGGAGTGAGAACGCAGTTCATCGCCTTCATTTTTGTTCTTTCGGAGACGGGATGATCCGAGGGCCAGGAGAGCCGTCCTAGCCCATTGCAGGAATCCCGATAGCTTCACCAAATGCAGCTGTGCCAGGCACTGCTCCCGTAGAAGCACGGAGTAGTCTATCAGTAGCGTTTGATGTGTGCAAACAACGGCCGTTTTTCTGTTTTTTTCTGCTTTGTCGTTGGAAGAAAGTTGAGGCAAGAAATCCAGCAGTCACGTGGTGCTCTTGCTTCCGAGGATTCCAAAGGATTCCCAAAGGGGCATCTTTGGACGTCACTTGTGCCGTTTGTACCTTTTTTGTATGAGCAAGTGAATATGCAGCGAGATGCACAGCGACACAGAGGACGAGATGCACAGCCAAGCGGGATCCAGGGCAGCGGCTATATTCTCCCTACACTGACCACTGAGAGAGACAGGCGAACGGCCGAGTTGCACGCAGAAGAGCGCTCTGAAACGCGGGGGATATACGCCTGGGATACTTCTGCTGGCGGTACCCCGTATTTGCTGGAGGCCGAAAGAGGTATCCGAGTACGCCACCAGGGTTGAGAAAGAACGCCGAAAGGAGGCGTCTTGACGGCGATCAGGACGGCGCTTGGAAAAAGAAACGGGTTCTTCTTCGCCTAGTTGCAAGGAATGATAGCACATTGTCGCACCGGACGCTCGAGGGCTTGATAACTGCAGGAAGCAAGACTTGCTCGACCAAAGCAGCAAGACGGATGAGACAGGAGACAAACAACTACGGAGCACGGAGTACGCTGAGATAGCGATACTAGAGAGAGACAAGCGAGAGACAGGGGGCGTATAAAAGACGGCACGACTCGCTGCAGGCTCATCCTTTTTAACCCTTGACTCAATCGCAGGTGCCAGCTAGTGTGCTGCGTCCTTCTCCACCCCGGACCAGCTAGCCGTGAGATATTACGTTCACGTCTCACTACTGGATATTACTATTCAGAAGAAATACTTGACGGTCGAAGGAGCCAGGCAAGACAGGGGCAGAACAAGGCAGAAAAGGCCATAGGTGCCATTTGAGCAGGGCCTTGCCCTATTTTTCGCCTCTATCTCTGGGACTCTCCGCCTGGGTCTAGACATATATGTTATTGTTGTCAATTTGCTGGGGCCCCTTCGCTTCGACTCCATAACATTTCGCACCCTTTCTCCACAGCTAATATACACAGCGCTGTTCGATCGATGAAGAACCCGCCAAGATCGGCCTGTTTCGCCCTCAACGCCCTCAAAGAGACTGCTGGCGATCGTTTTTTGGGCCAGCCGGCTTGAATCATCGAATTGGACAATTCGATTTGGGCCTACGCCATTCTCGGACCTGTCACGAATCAGAACCAGCCTGCACTCGAGTGGCTGAGTGTTGACTTATAATTCCCCCTTTATCCCTGCAAGCTCGCAGCCTTCAGGCTTTTTTAGAGCGCTCAAGACCAGTGGTTTTTGCTCTTGTTCTCCTCTTTCCGTCGAGACCCGCTCTCCGCTGTATCATAATCGTCTCCTGGGACGCTGGTGCGGATTACGTTCGTGCTTACGCCTGAACTTCTGGTTTCTGCAGAAGGCTTGATTCTTTGATCGTTTTTTCTACATATTCGCTCGCTGGTCTGTCTTCCCATTTCCTCACCGACCGACCGACGGCGTCGATCGAACTCGCTTGGTTGTTGTGCTGCTACACAACGGCCTCCCATATCCGTTGTGCCTTACAACCATGACTACCCCTTCGCCGTCGTCTACACCCGGAGCAAGTGGCGATTCGGGGTCAAATAACTCGCCTTTACTCTTCTTTGTTGCGCTCGGCTTTGGAGTCGTCTTCACGAATCTATGGTATTTCACAACACTCTTTTATATCACTCACTTTTATGGACAGATATTACACTCATTTGAGTCAGTCTCTAACTTGACCGATGGACAGGATTATTGTCGGCGTCAAATATTGCTTTCGCTATAACCAGCGACACCGCCAGGCTCGAAATGATGACAATGGCGACCCCATCGACATGGTTAACGTCCCTAGGACTCATCGTAGGAGGAGGGAGAAGAAACTCATGTCGATGGAAGACGTTAACAGTCGATTTCCCATCACAAAGTACAAGAGTTGGCGTGCTTCAAGGGCTGAAGCAGGCCTGCCTACTGCTGGTGGTATTGACAGCAACATCGACACACATACAAGCCGACAAGCAGGCCACCAGGAATCCGGAATCATCGATACATCTCGCACAACGACTTCGGCAGACCGAGGCGAATGCTCTGGCGCGATGAGCCCTGACAGCATGTTAGGGCGGGAATCGACTGACATTCAGGTACCTCCTGCAGCTCATGTACCTGCGGAGAAATCGACCACTGTACAGCCTCCTACTTCGCAAACAAATCCATCGCAGCGTATATCTACCGATAACCACAGCCTGAAACATACCGACTCTCATCTCCCCGAACACGACGATGATGACCATGACGACCACATTTCTCGTGCTATTACCAACGATCTCATCGCCAACCCTGGTGACTCTTGTGCCATCTGTCTCGACATTATTGAAGATGATGACGATGTGCGCGGTCTCACTTGTGGCCATGCATTCCATGCCTCTTGTGTCGACCCTTGGTTGACTAGCCGCCGTGCATGTTGTCCTCTGTGTAAGGCTGACTACTTCACTCCCAAGCCACGGCCCGAAGGCGAGGCTCCCGAAGAAGACCGCCGTGAACGTGGGAGAAGACATGGCAACAACAATGGGGTCAGTGAGGGTGAATCACCTTATCAGACTGCCCGTATGCCACCGTTTGCCTCAAGAATGGTTTTGGCCGGTAGATTCATGCCGATGCTTCCGGGTGAAGAAAACAATCGCTCTGCTCGTGATCGAGGCCTTCGTGTTGCTGGAGACCATGCAAATGCTGACGCAGGTCAAGACGGCACTCAGCCACAATCCAACGGATGGAGATCTCGCCTGCCGCGCCTGAATATCCCCTTCGGGAGAAATAGGACCAACGGCTCTCAGCAGGGCGATGCAAATGCATCGTCAGTTGTAGCTGATCCTCCTACACCAAGACAACTGGAATCTGCCAGCCATGTCTCAAGATAGACAAACTTGTCTTGGACGGCTTATACCCCTCCGCTACTGTACCATACGTACTCAATCCTCACCTCATCCTCCAATCTACGACTCATCTATGATCCGATTGTCACTATTTACCTCATCTTTCACTGGAACGAATAACGACCAATCCAAAATCGCACCCTACTTTTCTACTCCCTGAGTTTAGTTTAGCAGGAACATACCCATATGTCCCTTGAGGACAGCATTTTACATATCTGCCCGACGCCATATAGTATCTTTTACCCCCCTGCCTTAACGTTGTTCAATATCGAGCAGTGTTGATACTTTTATAGTTCAGCAACTTGTCCATACTAGTCATTTAGCTGTTCGATGTTATGCTCCGTTTGCTTTTCCTATCTGCCTTGCCCATTTACACTCCTGATACCCCCGTCTACACACCTCGCTCGTCACTTCCATGCATCGTGTCTATTGGTTTTTCATTGCGCCTGTTTTTTACACCGTGACTTTACTGGTCTGGCTGCTGAATGTTCCGAATTTTTCTTTCTTTCTTTCCTTTATCTTTGGGGCGTTGCATCTATTTTGCTTCAGGTGCAAAGGGTTTCTTGATGATTAGTTGATTGGCATGCCCTGGGATTTTCGATCAGTTGATATCCAGTAGCTTACCTATCTAATGGGAACAAGAAGCAAAGAATGACCTACTCTATATGATATTGTATATGATAGATTTGAATCTCTTTTTGAATTACGCTATCCCCGAATTTGAGCTCTAATATACGTGATTTTATATTAAGGTGTTACCATGAAACACATAATCTAGTAATGTAGATTATTATATTGGTGCATGTCCCAGGACAAAAGGGACATAGTTCAATGTAGGGTTGGATATATATGATTGAGCCGAAGAGCAGACGTATAGGAAATACTATACAAGCAAATTAATAACCCGCACATAAACTGCAAAATTTAGATCGACAAACACTGATATGGAAAAAAAAAAAAAAATCGAAGCTTTGTTTCATCACTTCTGCTTGGGGGGCGCGACGCCTGCACTGAGCACACCAGGCAACTCCTCTTCTCCAATGCTAAACAGCATTCCGACACCATAAGCAACTCCCAAAACAAGAACTACACTCAACCCGCCGATAAGCCAGAACTGCATGCTGACGTCCCTCTTTGAGCAGTCAGGGCCGCCCCACTGGACAGTCTTTGTCTTCCCATCTTTGTTGGTGGAAACAACAGTGCGGTGACACTTGCATGCATAGCAATCATTCTCGTTACTAGAGGAGGTGGAATTCTTCGAGGAAGTGCGTTTCAAATAGCATGATCCATGTCCCGAGCAGTTATTAGTTCGCTCAGTGCAGGTTTCATTTTTGGTGTAGCATACGGGCAGATGGAATGCGGGAGTAGGGTTGGCGGTGGCAGATGGTCTAGCCATGGAGGTGGAGGTGGCATCAGCACGGACAGCTTTCTTAGCAGCAGATAAGCTCTGGTGCAATTTCAGCTTGGATTTGTCGGCAGGGAGGCGTGTCTGGCTGCGGTTCTTGGTGTAGGTGTCGTATGAGACTGTTATGACGGTGGATTCCACATTGAGGTCAGAGCTAAAAGCAGCAAGGGACTTGAAAAGGGAAGCGAATTCCCCATCCTGGAGAAGGGGTGATTCCTAATGAAAGTAACTTGTAAGAATATGATATGCCATATATCTCGGGATTGGGTTTCGACTCACAGAAGCTCTAAGACGGATAACAAAGGAAGTATGTTTATATGTAGAAGAGCCCGCAATGACCTGCTCAATGAGTTTCTCAATCTTGGCCGACCCTGATGTACAATCCGGCATTTCGGAGAAAAGTTGGGCATCTTGAAGGCAGGCACCGGAGTTCTGGGAATGGTTAGTCCATCAAGATAGAATAGAAACAAGCAGCTTATCTGGTTTGAAACTCACTTGGCTTCTCAGAGCTACAAACCCAGTACATGAGGCCTCTTCTTCGCCATATATACAGGTATTTGGATCATGGCAACTCTGTGACTTTTCTGAAACGAATGAAGATAATATCGAATCGTCTAGATAGAATGCTGACGGGCTTGAAATGGAGAAATCGTGCGGTGTTTTTGTCTCCAGCGATTTGACTAAACATCATCACGTTAGCAGCAGGATCCATCAACTGCTTCAAGTCCCATACACAGCCATGCACTTACTGTCTTCTGAGCCCACGCCTTCAAGGATCAACAGCAGCTTGTGTGGTTGCTCTTTGTTGGTGTCGGTAAAGGGCAATGCCTGCTGGCCTCCAAAGAGATTCAATTCCCGGATAGTCTCCTCATCCACTTCGCCAACAGCAGAGGACGATTCAGGCCATCCCAATCGCCGTTCCAGCAGCAGTTTCGCAATATCTGGGCTCCGTTGCCGACTATCTCCAGCTCTCGGCTTCCAAGAATCCACGCCCGCGCCGTCCTCAAGCATATGAACGAGATAATCCTGGGCAAAGGATGTAGCTGTAAGCGCGGACAGCACCACCGCTAGGTTGCAGAAGACGGTTTTCATCGTGATGGCGCTCGTAGTCGTAGCTCTATGGATGCAGTCAGGTCCCCTAAACACAGGAGCTTGCCTGGTATCGATCGTATTGATGGCGACAGCTGGTCACTCTCCCAGCTACCCTGTGCGGCCAAAGTCGTCAGCACTAGACAGAGCAGAAGCTATCTCATCTGCTGGACCGTAGCTATCGACGACCGTCGGCGAGTGTGGTCGATTCTGTCTCTTCGTCGCTGGTTGTCTTGACCATCTCAACCTGAAGCAACTCAGCTTCAACGACGTGAGAGATGTTCACGTGACTGAGTTAACTCCATAATAATCACCGACTTCCAGAAAAAAAAAGTTGATAGACGCAGAGACGAGCCAGAGAGACAGGATAGAGAGATTAACCATTCGACTCCTGTATTTTTCGCATTGTTTTACTTATAATTTTGATTGCCCATTTACTATACACTCTTGCAGATACCCGATTCCTCTTCGTGTCCATTCTCCCAGCGATTTTAAAGGTGGTCTGACCGGGATCCTCCACATCCACAGCGCGACTCGGCGAAGCGAAGGTCAGGACTGATCTCCAGATCTTCAGTATGCTTTTGCGAATATAAATATACAAAAGGACGCCTGGTCAAATGAGTCTATTTTTCAGGGCGACAGGCTTCCGCCGTCCGTTGGTGCTCTTCCAGGTACGGCGTTTGATATCCTACCAACCACACGGGTTGATACGAGTACAACGAGTGAGAATAAGGGAAACATGGTTTCGGTGCGTCTCCTCTATATGACTGGGACCAGAGGAGCATACAAGCTTCGGGGGTGAGCACTGGCTAACACTTGTTTATTGTAAACTAGGCGAACAATTTGGACCATCGCGGCCTATGGCATAGGGACATATATGTGGGCGGAAATTGCTCTAAGGCCGCTTGACAAATTGGAAATTGATCCCGAAGAAGATGGACCTAGGAAACTAGAGACAACGGGAGTACAAAGGCCTGCTCGATCTCTTGGTGTTAATGATGACGAGAATGACACTGAAGAAGGGAAGGAGGATGACGAACCAATATTTATTCCGCTTGGGTTGCCCCGCCTGGTAGAAGGGGAACCATACACTCCAAACGATCCCGAATGGCACACGAATGCCAAGTTAGCCCGTGCCTCGGGCAATTTGCGATTCATTAAAGGTAGGATAGATTGGCAGGCATTGTTCACGGCTGGCTTTGATAAGGGGCTAACGTGGACATCTAGACCACCTCGTAATGCATGTATTGGAAAGCTTCTCCCGAGATCCTCGTATCATTCGCTTCACTGGAAGCCCTCTCCAAGTTAGATTCCTCCATCTAACTCATGCATTTCCATACAAAACGCCCCCAACATATGTGCGGTCTGGGTAAGCTTGATGTAACACCTCTGAGCTTTTAATTGTCCTTTACTAAAGGGGTTTGCAGATTGGAATGGTCCGATGATGGGTTTAAATGGACTTCGCAGCCTGTAACCACAGAAAGAGGGGACCTGATATGGAACGTGCTTGAACCACTTCGAGTCACAGCGTCATTCATACGCGCAGGCTATTATTATCTTGCACTAAAACGCGCCAGGCTGGAAAGCTTTTTGAATCGACTGCGTTTCGATAATAACGGCCGGCTAGATGCTCAGCGCCAGGCGGAAGAATCGGTCAACACCCCATACATCCTGCCCATTCTATCTTGGATGCCTGGAAGTAGCGAAGACACATCGACCTTTCAGAAACCCACGATGCTGGATAAACCAGACGTCAGGAGCAGCAGCCCCTTTCAGCCTGTTGTCGTCTACGATTTAACAGACAAAAACAAATATGGGGAGAATGATAAAATGCCCGATTTACGTTCCGCGGTGGGGTTGTTCTTGATGATGCTAAGACAATCGCCAGGCAGGTATAAGTCGCCGCCACCTGGGGTGTTCATTATTGCAGGGATGATAACCCTACATGGACCAGAGGGCTGGTGCAATGTCTACGCAAAAGGGGTTTACAATCCCACGAACAACAAGGTGGAAATTGGCATGGATTTGGTATCTATCATGCCTTATTTCCAGGCACCGCGCCGCAATTCGTGATACCCTGGTTTTGCCTGATTGGCGGGATCATGCCCTTTTCTTGCCTTTTATAATGCGTCACAGAGGTGTCCCAGATATTGCTTTGACGATTTTCTTTTCCATTCTATGCTTGTCTTCTGTTGCTTATTCGATAGACGGTGTTTGGAGCGGACCTCGGTATATACCTCTTTTCCCCCTTGCTTCTCTTCTTTAGGATCGGTTTGTCCAGTTTGTATTGATAGAGAGACGTAGTACCTTCTTCTCAAGACTGTATATCCAGTGTTGTTGTTTGACCAACTATTCAAGACTTGATATTGTGAGTCTCTGGCATGGCTGAGTATGACGTAATGTAAATATAGCTACTGAAAAGGCTCGCGGGGTTGAAATAACCAACAACAACCGATAACCAACCGATGGAATTGACATCTTACTCTGGCCCGCCCTGGAATTGTGCTCCATTGAGACCTTGAATCTGTCTGTTAAAGCTCTACCGGTGCAAACATGTCTCTTCAACCAAAATTCGCGGGCCTCAAGATGGCTGGTGCAGCAGAGGCCCGCCATACTCTTGAGATATGTATGTTTACCATGAAGCTACTACGGGGTCCATTAACTAACAGAGATTGACCGAACGATAGATCTGGACTATGTCTGCCCTGTATGAGTACCCGGACTTTCCCGAGAAAAACACTCTACTCACCAAATTGCACAGTTCTCTGCCAAACTGTTCAAAACGTTTTACGACCAAGTCCTCCCCTCACTCCCCGAAGCCGCCTCATCACGCCTCACGGTGATATTCCGCCCACAAATACAGCCATGGCACCCATCTTCCACTCTTGCGATTGAGGCAGCACTGGCTGTTCTCAAGCTGGCCCCTACAAAGTTCCAGCAATTTAGCGCTGCTCTGTTCGAGCACCAAAAGGAGTACTTTGATGCCAATGTGGTTAACGAGACGAGGAACCAGACCTACGAACGGCTAGCTAAACTCGCTAGTAAAGAAGTGGGCGTTGACGAGGAGGCTGTTATGGGGTTGTTGCGTATATCAGATAAGCCCGGTGCGGGCGGGGATCTGAATGGCGGGAATGGCGTGACGGCGGATGTGAAGATCATGACAAAGGTAAGGGGCTGTGAGAGAAGCATGGTACACCTTGCGGAAAGGGCCGACGATGTAATTGTGTATATACTAACGATGCTGGTAAATATAGGCCACCAGGGTTGTGGGCGTGCATGTTACGCCAACGGTGTTTTTCAATGTAAGTGGATCTATGCATGCTAGTATTAAGCTAAGTGCCGGGTTTCTGGACACTAACAGAGCTGGTGCAAGGGTATCGAGGAAAGAAGCATCAGTAGCAGTTTCACGAAGGACCAATGGCTCGAATGGGTGGAGAAGAACGTTGTTTGATGAGCCGAGATGCGATGTTGGGTAAACACGTCAGAGACCCAATAGATAGGGTTGATGTTTAATTAATTGCAATTTCTTGTCCAGAGTGTAGAGAGGGTGAGACCGTAGCTAGGCGAGATGGCGGGACAAAGTTGAAATAAAAAAACTGAGTATATATCTTAATAAAGATTCGGCTCTGAACTAGGTTTTATCTTTGAGAACAAAAGATAAGATAGTGGTTGTGGGAAAATAAAAGGAATCTTTGAGAGAAGTCGAAAGGAATCTGGCTCGCTAATATGATGACCCACGATGCTTGGGAATTGGCGAAGGTAGGAATGGAGGTCTGAGTAGAAGAGAGTATTTTTTTGGGCGGGAGTATAACGAGGAGAGGAGTAAGAAGCCGTTAATTTAGATTCGTGAGATAACATATCACAATAGCCATGAGAAAACGCCGGCAAATGGACAGAGCGAAAAGTATAAGGTAGGCGGAGGGCGGATGGATAGGCGGACGGGATGGGTTACTGGGAGACGGGCGGTTGGTAGTTCACGGGTCGCCTGGTAAAAAAAAAAAAAGGTTAGAGATTGGCCTGCCCGCGGCAACCGGGAGGAAAGATAGCGGCCACTCACTTGAATAGCAGAATGTGTGGTTCCGGCTCATGGACTTCGTAATGTTCCCATCCCAGACTCTGCACAGGTCAAGTCAGCATCGTGTTTTCTTACTGTTGTTCTTCCGTCCAGGTGGCGGTAGCCCGTACCTGAGTGATCCCGAGTCCCCGCCACTCTTCTTCCCACAACAGCTTCAACGTGCCCTTGGAGTGATCAAAGTATTCGGTGGGGATCTTCTTGAGCATGGGCTTCGGCAGCTGAACGTGTCTGTATTCATACTCGTTATCAGAATACCTAGTCATATAGCCAGTTAGCATGGGGCTCTCTGCCAAAAGCCGAGGGGGGGTGTTTGCCCACCTGGCAGAGTAGTGAATGCTGTCCACAAACTCCTCGAGTTTCTGCTTCTCAGAATCGAGGAGCAGTCTCGGTTTCTTATTCCGTCTAGACATCTCGATATCCATGGCGTCGTGCGCTTCGTCGAGGCCTCGTAAGGGACAGTTCTGGTGGTGCGGGAAAGCGAGGGTAGTCCAAGTGCAGGGTCTGCTGAGACAGGTGCCAGCCCGCACAGGTTTGCGCAAAGGAGCTCCAACGGAAGGACGAGAGAGAGTATCAGCCAAGTAGAGTGCTCAATGGGCGCCGAAGAAAAGGGCCAAAAACAAGGGCGCGGTGCGTAGGCGTAAGTCGAGTCGTAGCGACTGAGAAACTCGCTGGAGGGGTCAAAAAGGGCACAGTAGCGGCGGGTGCTCACGAGGACTGCGGAAGAGCTGAGCCGGCAAAAAAAACAAGTCCAACGTGCTCGCCGGGGTCGCACAAAACAAAGCACTCTCCGGCTGTCCGCGATGTCTCTGCTCTCGAGAGCGAGCGAAGATATAAACCAGTTCGAGGGCGGCAAAGCGTTCGACGGCGCAGGAAGAAAAGCGAAGAAGAAAGTCGAAAAGGTTCGTCCCGCGCTTAAAGTCCAGCGAGGGAGTAAACAAATAGCTAGCGAAGGCTATGATTGGTCAGAGATAAGTATACAGAGCCAATGAGAGAAGTTCAAGATACAAAGATGAGCCAATGATAACGTGGAGTTATTCAGAGCTCCATCCAATTAAAAAGATGGATGTTCTTAGTCAGCCTATCACATGACCCCCCAAAGCGGCAGCTTCACGACGCCTTTTCGTCGTCTTCGACTTTCGCATCTTTTGCGACTCCAAGTCTCGCATCGCCAGGCGCAGAAAGAAGAAGAAGATATTTCGCCGGCCTCACTTCTGGCTCCTCTGCCCTCCGCTGCGCGACCTAGATGCCCTCGCGACGCCGCCAGCCGGAGAAGCCGCCCGCCTTGCCTCTCTCCCTCCGTCCAAACCCCCCAATCGAAACACAAGGCTAGCTAAGCTCAGGAACCTGTCTGGTAGCTATGTCCACCAAGCGACGCGCAAACAATGGCGGGGCGCCAGAGCGGCCGCTCAAAGAACAGAAGCGGCGCAGAGTCTCGGTGAGTTGAGCGGTCTGTCCAGATTGTCGGCTCCCGCGTGCACAGATGGCGAAGAAGTTGGCCGGTTGTTGTGCTGGTGGTGGTGTGGCCAAATAGCTGTCCGGTTCAATGGGCCTTGCTCGGGTATACATCATAGTTACGGGGAAGGCTGCTTGCGCCCGCAGCGTTGGCCGCAGAGCTGTGCCCAGCCGGGGTAGTTTCGCGCCTCACGCCGGTGCTTGCTCAACAGGAAGCGTCGCGGAGGTCAGGCGAAGCTGGCTGCTCCTGTAACTGGTCGTCTATCCGTAGCGTTGAAGGTCAAATGAAGGGCTGATGGTCGCGCCGGGCGCAACATAGCTGCTGCACCTGTTATTTTACTTTTTTCTACGCCTTGATAGGCTTTTTTTTTTTAGTGATTGCTGGAAGAGCCGTGTACTAACGCCCGATTCTTGGTTCCCGTCATAGATCTACACGCCCGAGACCAACGAGACGCCCGAACGAACCACACGGCATGGCCTCGAGATATTAGATAAGATCAAGACAGCAGTCGATAAATAGTATGTTTACCTACCGATTGTTTATCGTCATTTATACGCTGTTTATCCTCGTTTATACGCACAGAGCTGACAGTGCATGCTTAGTGGACAGCCTATAGCTACCGAGTTCCTGGAGCTTCCTGATGGGGTTCGTGGATTCTTCCACCTAGTCTTGCCAATTTTTCGACTGTTCGCTGACATTTTTCTCAATAGAAAGAGTATCCCGAATACTACCTTACCATCCGACTCCCTATCGCTCTTGATATTATCGAGGTACCGACTACGCTGCCAACTTAATAGCAACCGGCATTGCATTGTTAACATGCTAGCATCTAGAAAAAACTCAAGAACCACGGATATACCCAATTGACTTCGCTTGAAGCCGACCTCCGACGCATGGTATCCAATGCGAAATTCTACAATGAGAAGAGCTCTCTGCTCTTCTCTAACGCAGAGCGGATTCGCAAGATAGTGGTTGCGGAGATGCCCAAGGTTAACCCTGCGTATAAAGACCCAAACTACGCTCCGTTTTCAACCCCACTGCCCAACAATGAGGTAGAAGAAGAAGACTTTATCGATGAGCTTCCGGAAGGAGAGGAAGAATCTGAGAATGAAGCAGAAGCGGAAGCAGAAGCAGAAGTGGAAGCTGAGCCAGAGCCAACACCTCGAGAGGAGCGAACAAGGTCCTCAAGACGCGCGAGCGGACGTATATCGACAATTGATCGCGACCAAAACCAGACAGATGCCCAAAAAGAGGACCCTGATGCTGCTGTTGCAAGTAAATTCCAGGCCGCCCTGGAAGGAATACTGAATGAAGCTATCCGCATGCTGGACGAGGAGTAAGTTAGCCACTCTCTAGCCAAATTTCCGAGTGCCAGTAAGCTAGCTAACAACCACTATAGCGGGGAAGAAAAGTTTGCACCTTTCATTAATCTCCCTGATAAAACCCTATATAAGGAATACTACGATGTAATAGATCACCCTGTCTCACTGAGAGGTATTCTACGAACAGTTCGTGGCACAGACAGAAGAAAGCCTACGACCTCAAAACCCAAAGCTCCCAACCCGTTCAGGTCATGGAAAGCGTTCATCGATGAGGTTAACTATCTGTGGACTAATGCACGGATATTTAATGAAGACGAGAGTGACATTGCCATTCTTGCGGGCGAGCTTGAGAAATTCATAAATACCCGGATAGCAGAAACGAGAAAGACGGTTCCTGCACCCGAGGAAGAAAGCAGTGGTACCGGAGGTGGAACGAAGATACGGCTAAAACTAGGAGCAGCCACATCCACGCCAGAACCTCCTGCTGCTCCGACGACATCGAAACTTAAGCTACGGCTGCCTGCCAGACAACAGCAGACGGATACTGCTCCGGCTACTTCGAAAGTGCCTGGCGTGAGAGTTGACACTGAAGCGCTCAAACGACAACAAGAACTCGTTAGGGCCGGGACAAACGGGGTTGAGGTGCCTAAACCGAGCACTAATAATGTACAAGCGACGCCAACACGGACCCTGCGAGACAGAACGACCTCCGCAAGGGCTCCTGTGGCTGCAGCTTCACCAACTCCTACCGCAGCTACTGTCAACGGTACGGGAGCTGCCCCTGCTACCACTGGGCCTTCACTTCGGTCTCGAACACCGCTCACGAGGCGAGCAGAGGCAGAGTTGGAGCGCGAAACAGCCCCCAAGCCAGAGACATCAGCAAAGCCTTCGCCCAGCCTACAGGCAGCCCATGCTGTTACTCCAACACCAGCTCCTGCTGCCCCCGAGCCACCAGCGAAAAGTACAAGCACAGGCGCGACGCCGCTCTCGACGGCTGATTGGGAGAAGCTATCTCAGGCACGAAACAAAGGTATGTCACCCCTCCATCTGCCATTATTATACACGTGTTGAACTGCTAATAACACTGTCATAGCATACGGCAACGGTCTCATATCACAGATATCCATATCGTCTCACTCATCACTCCCTCTCCGCCAACCCTTCCACATTTCCCTGCCTTGCTCACCCGTCCTTCCCTCTCAACCCATAAGCCTAACCCTACCCTCATGCATCAATCTCATAAGTTTCAACCCCATCATTGCGTCGACTTCCCATCGGCGTCCTACGCAGCACTACTTTACCGTCTGTGACCAGAAGAATCCCACTCCACCGACTACCTCGGTTGTGCCGTTTACAGACTATACCCGGTTTGCATACGATGTGCGGCTGCGCGAGGGCGTCAACAAGCTTGTCGTTGGCGTGTCTGCCAAAGCGGACGGCGAGACGACGGAGCGAGTCATCGTTTTCGTCAATCTCTTACGGTCTTAGTCTTCTCCTTCGGTCCTTTTATTTCATTTCTCTTTTTTCCTTGCGGCAGGCACATGGCTCGGTCTTTGGCTAGGTGTTCATGGTGTTGTGGATGGCATCCCCGGCGGCTAATCCTGCCTGTAAATTACTTTACCTGCATTCATTCTCCAGCATCTTCTTCCTTCGTTCTCTCTTTTCCATCATCATCATGTCCCTTTTGTCCCTTTTGTCCCTTTTTATATCACGTGATACTAACTCGCCTAGTGTAAATTACAGTAATTTTCATACACAGAAACGTCTTTTTTCGTTTTTTATTTATTTTTTTCTTCTTTTTCCTCTTTTTTTTTCTCCATATAAAAAAAAAAAAATTTCACCGCCGACTCTTTTTTCTACTCCAAACGCCCACCACGAAAAGACTACAACGTCCGACTTTTCTTCTAAGTCGTTGAGCAGCGAGAAAGGAAAAGACCACTGAAGGAATCGAAAGAACTAGACGAAGGAGATTTCGCTTTTCTTTTTCGTGGCCCAGCATGTCTACTGAAACTTACGACGGTGCTATCGGCATCGATCTTGGTAAGTGGGATGTCCTGAGCACCGCAAGCGAGGCGAGCAAGCAGTGCAGCAGACCACCACGCCCGAGCCCGCAGACGGACAGGAGACGAGCAGACGAGTGATTCTCTGCGGACGGGCTGCTCTGCGTAGTTTGTTCGGGGATAATTGGCTAATTTTGAAAATTTCAATAGGCACAACCTACTCTTGCGTTGCCAACTATGAGGGCGCCAATGTTGAGATCAGTATGTGGGACAGCTTCGCTTTGCGCAGAGGATGATTGTTAACGTGTGAAATAGTCGCCAACGAGCAGGGTAGCTTTACTACTCCCTCCTTCGTCTCCTTCACCGATGAGGAGCGTTTGATCGGTGAGGCCGCTAAGAACCAGGCCGCCATGAACCCTGAGAACACCATCTTCGATATCAAGTGAGTGGCATGCAGCAAGTCCCCAGAGTCAAAACGGGAGAGATCTCAATTGCAAGGCCGGAGACAGGATCTTCTCTGGCAAAGTGCTCTCTTTGTGTTTTGAGAGTGGGTGATGTTGAGGGGTGGGGATGCTAACTTCTGTGGCAATTAGGCGTCTTATCGGACGACGATTCGAGGATCCCGTTGTCAAGAAGGATGTCGAGTCCTGGCCATTCAAGGTCATTGACCAGGGCGGCAACCCAGTCGTCCAGGTCCAGTACCTTAACGAGACCAAGGTCTTCTCTCCCCAGGAGATCTCCTCCATGGTCCTCATGAAGGTATGTATCTATCTCTCTGCAATTGAAAGGGGGGGCGTCCATTCTACGCAGTATAACTAATTGATATCTATAGATGAAAGAGGTTGCCGAGACTAAGCTCGGAAAGAGCGTCTCCAAGGCTGTCATCACTGTCCCAGCCTACTTCAACGACAACCAGAGACAGGCCACCAAGGATGCTGGTGCCATTGCCGGTCTCAACGTTCTCCGTATCATCAACGAGCCCACTGCTGCCGCCATTGCCTACGGTCTCGGCTCTGGAAAGTCCGAGAAGGAGCGCAATGTCCTCATCTACGATCTCGGTGGTGGTACTTTCGATGTCTCCCTCCTCAACATCCAGGGTGGTGTCTTCACCGTCAAGGCCACCGCCGGTGACACCCATCTTGGTGGTCAGGACTTCGACACCAACCTCCTCGACCACTTCAAGAAGGAGTTCACCCGCAAGACCAAGAAGGATCTCTCTGGTGACTCCAGGGCCCTCCGAAGGCTCCGCACTGCTTGCGAGCGTGCTAAGCGTACTCTTTCCAGCGCTACTCAGACTACTGTCGAGATTGACTCTCTCTTCGACGGCGAGGACTTCAATGCCCAGATCACCCGTGCTCGTTTCGAGGACTTGAACGCCAAGATCTTCGCTGCCACCCTCGAGCCCGTCCAGCAGGTCCTTAAGGACGCTGGCATTGACAAGAGCAAGGTCGACGAGATCGTCCTTGTTGGTGGTTCCACCCGTATTCCCCGTGTCCAGAAGCTCTTGAGCGATGCTTTCGATGGCAAGAAGCTCGAGAAGGTAAGCCTATACTCCTTTTTCTCTACTACTCCAGTTCACTATTAACAAATATTTTAGGGTATCAACCCCGACGAGGCCGTTGCCTACGGTGCCGCCGTCCAGGCCGGTATCCTCTCTGGAAAGGCCACCTCTGCTGACACCAGCGACCTCCTCCTTTTGGACGTCGTCCCTCTCTCTCTCGGTGTTGCCATGGAGGGTAACATCTTCGCTCCCGTCGTCCCCCGTGGCCAGACTGTCCCAACCATCAAGAAGCGTACCTTCACCACTGTTGTCGACAACCAGCAGACCGTCCAGTTCCCCGTCTACCAGGGTGAGCGTACTAACTGCGAGGACAACACCTCCCTTGGAGAGTTCACTCTCTCTCCCATCCCACCAATGAAGGCTGGTGATGCCGCCCTTGAAGTCGTCTTCGAGGTCGACGTCAACGGTATCTTGAAGGTCACTGCCACCGAGAAGTCTTCCGGCCGCAGCTCCAACATCACCATCTCCAACGCTGTTGGCAAGCTCTCCAGCGCCGAGATCGAGGCTATGATCAGCGGTACGTTATGCTTATGCCCCTTCAACCCTGTGGTATCGGCTGTCGCAATTTACTAATAAATGTATGTGTAGATGCCGCCAAGTTCAAGTCCAGCGATGAGGCCTTCAGCCAGCGCTTCGAGGCCCGCCAGCAGCTCGAGTCCTACATCTCCCGTGTTGAGGAGATCATCACTGACCCAAGCATGTCCCTCAAGATCAAGCGTGGCAACAAGGACAAGATCGAGTCTGCTCTCAGCGACGCCATGGCCCAGCTCGAGGTCGAGGACTCCTCCCCCGAGGATCTCAAGAAGAAGGAGCTTGCTTTGAAGAGACTCATCACAAAGGCCATGTCCACCCGATAAATGCCTGACACTACCAACCAATCCCTCAAAACCAACTAAAAAGACGAAGATTTGATTTGCTCTGCAAGACATAGCCTAATGACGTGTGTTTTGTTTATCATTTCAACGACGGCGAAAGCCGCGGTGTGCGCATGATGGGATGAAAGAAAAGAAGAAAGGAAAAAAGACGGAATTTGAACATGACCTTGAAAATGAACCGTGTTGTGTTTCTTCGCTACCTTTCTTCTTCCTCTTTTTCAGAATTGTCTTTTGAATTTTGTGGGCTAAATAAAAACGGGATGATCTTTACTCTGTTCCTCTTTTTCCTTGTTACGCCTTTTTTTCCTTTTTATCTTATTCCCTATGTGTTTATGTCTGTTATGTCCGTCCGGATGCTACACTTTCTGAGGCTTCGATAGGTAGTACAATGGATATATGCTACAAAAAGTCCCCAATTCTAGTGACAGCTCTGTAATCATTATTTGTCTGACAACGTAATAATCTATGTAGATTCTCGTGTTCAAATTTCCAGGTAGTCACAGTGGCTTTAAAAGAAAGATTGGCGGAGTCGGATCTCCAAGCCAAAACCTTGCAACTTCCAGCTGCGATATCAAATTGTTCAAAACATCATCAATTTACAACAGGAAGACCGACACAGCACAGCAACTCATATCTCACCATGTCGAGTACAGCCCAATTAGCACAATGCACTGCTTTACGCAGCGTGCTACGAAATAAACGACTCCCTGCCGTCTCTCCTCGCCGCTGTATATACACTCACACGACCAACAACCGCATACACAACATAAGCAGATACACCCTCCAGTCAACCATATCTTACCCGTCCAGCCGAAACTTCTCCCAGAGTTCCGCTCTACTAAAGAAGAAAGGCTCGAAAGAAAGCCCAAAGGAAAACGACAAGGCTGCTGCCGCCGGTGGTGCTGGCGCAGAAGACCCATTTGATTTCTCTTCCCTCAATGACAGCATCAAAGATGCCGTTACACGGCTAAAGGAGGATCTTGCCAAACTACGCGGCGGTGGGAGAGTTACACCTGAAGCCATTGAGAACCTACGAGTGTCATTGCACAAGCCGGGCGGCGCTGATGTTGGGAAGGGGAAAAAGGGCGCCAGCTCGAGCAGCAAGGAGACCGTCAAATTGGGGGAGGTTGCGTCTGTTATTCCTAAAGGAGGCAGGTCGGTGTCGATACTGGTTGGAGAGGAACATGTGTGTATACCCTTTGGACTTCGTTTTAATGATATACACTGCTAATATCAGGCTCTAGGACGTCAAACCCGTCATGTCTGCGATTACCTCGTCCGATCTATCACTGAATCCTCAACCAGACCCTCACAACCCGCTTCAATTGAACGTCCCGATTCCTCCCCCAACAAAGGAGTCTCGAGAGCAGACGGTTAAAGATGCTAAAGTAGCTATGGAAAAGGCATCTAACATTGTCCGTAATGGGCGTGCGGCACTGAATAAGAAACTGAAGGGCAAGGAGCTTAAGAAGCTTCGACCAGATGATGTGCGCAAGGCCATAGATCAGATGGAGAAGATTGCCGAGAAAGGTCAGAAGGAAGTAAAGGATGTTTTTGAGGCAGCCAAAAAGGCATTGGAGGCATAATTGGAAGGCTATGGTATTCAAGGTCATGTTGGGGATTGATATCATTTTCGGAGGCACATTACTTTCCAGCAGTATTGTACATTAGAATTGCAAGCTATTTGTGGAAAAAGCCAATCAGTAAACTCATACTATGAAATAAGTTATTGGTACATGAAATATCTCTATATAAAAATATTATACACCGGGACGCGCCTGCTAAGCAGACTTAGCCTTAGCCTTTGCTTTCTTGAGAGGGAGATTCTGCATAAGACTGCCCATGAACTGTTGAGTGTGCTCGGTGTGGTAGGTGTGGTTGTTCGACAGGTTTCTTAGGACGTTCTTGAGAATTGGAGAGGCATCGGCATCGAGCTTGAAGGGTTGGTCGTATGCTCCCCGGATCAAGGAGGAAATCATATGCGATTTCTCCTCTTTGCTCACATTCTCGAACTGCACGTCAGCAGGCTCGACAGTTTGTCCCTTCCTCTGGCTAAGCTCAGTGGCATGTTCGCTAGCTAGTTGCTTAACAAACTTCATGGTCTCGGCCTTCTGTGCCTCGCTGGAGAAAAGCACTCGTTTGCCCTGGTAGACTCTCTTTGCCAGGTCTTCGGGCAGCTCTTCACATCCCACGTACGATTCACCGAACCACGATAGTTTCTCACGGATGGTGCTGGTATTTGAAGCTGCGTCTATTGCCAGAGCCGGCCATGTTTCCTTTAGGGTTTCGGTGGTATATGGCTGAGGGTTATAGCGGACAGCCGGTTTGTGTTTCCCCCTCTCTTGGAAATCTTGTTCGTACTCCACGATCTCATGCATATCTTCTTGACCCTGCGCCTGCGCTTCCTCTTCGAGCCTCCGAGCTTCCTCCAACTGTTGAGGATCGACTAGCTTCCGTTTTTTGGAAGTTCGCGCCATGCGTGGCATTCGTGCGCCACCTGCACTGCCCCCTCCCCTACCGCGTCCCATACCACCTCGTTGTCTAAGTCTTTCCTTTAGTTTGTCTGCGTTCATTGAAAGCATGGGACCACCGGGTTTGTTGCCATTGCCGCCTGGGGAGCTATTTAGTCGCATTGGGCGGGAATTGAAGCTTTCATTGTCGGCTGTGAAGCGGATTTTCGATCCTGAGGCGGTATTTTGGGGAGCCGATGTCCGATCAAAGACGTCTTGGACTCGTCGCACTGCCGCTCCTCGACGGCTGGAGAAGTCACCCGAAGGCTTTCTTGGAGCTTTACATAAGGACTATGAGCATACAGCAAATGTGCCATCACGGAGACACGATTCTAACTTACAAGATGGCCGTTTATCCTCTTCAGCACGAAGGCATGTCGATGTGAATTCTCGGGTCGTAACGAGCGAATTTCTGGTCAATTGCAACGCTCCCGTCGCAGGGCGTCGAAACATCTGGGCCGCCATGTCAGGCACTCACTGCAGGTCCTGCTGACGACTGATATCTTCGAGTCGACCGCAGCGTCGCTTCTTTTCCTCTGCTTTTCTTCGACCTTTGAAGTTCGCAAAGAAAGTTTCGACCAAAAATGATAGTCACGTGAAATGGTATTTTATATTGTATGTAACTTACATAAAATACTATGATACCATTAGTCATCTTTACAAACAATGCAAACAATGCAAATAATGCAAACATAACGGTTTGCCCGATAAGGAAGGCTTTTTTGTCTCTCTATCTCTTCTTCTTTCTATCAAAACTGAATGAATCAACTTCGAATGTTTTTCTATCAAACGAAAATATCTTCATACCGTTGAATCGATAAAACATCCACCGGTTGACTGTTGCATCGCATAACTCCTAGAGAAACAGGCGATCAGGACTTCCAGCATCATCGCAAGACGTTACGCTACCAAACGTTCCCCGCATCGAGCTGAGATCCTACAGCTCGTGAGACTTCCAGAAGACAGACAGACATTGCATGCTTGCGGTATATTACGATATCAACTACTCCAACGCAGCAAGGATGCTCCGCCGCAAGCCAACTGCTATTACAGTCACATCCGAGGACATAATTGCCTTCGAGGAAGCGCAGCTCCGCCGTCAGCAGGAGCTCAAAAACAAGAGCTCAAACAAGGCAAGTTCATCAGGCAACAAGGCTGAGAACGACGGGGCTCGAGATCGCGACGGAGACTCGATGTCCAGCTCGAATCGGGCAGGGGTTGATCCAAATGACGAGTTGAAACCATTGCCTGGTGACAAGGCGCGGATAGTCCGAACTCGAGACGAGAGGATTGGCGTGGGACGGTAGAGGGTCGATGGATGATGACATGCATTATTATATTATCCGTTTGTCGGAGTTCTAGAAGCCGGGCGGAAGTTTCGACGATGGATAGTCTGTTTTAAAAAGGGCGCATGACCGCTGCCACGCCCATCGGAACAAAGAGCATATCGATAGACAGCAAACGATGTTATGATACCAACTGACTTGGTGCTATTTTTGATCATAAGCGGCACGGAAGGCGGGATGATCAGGATGCCAGAGACCGGATATTGCATAATTTGAAAGCCCACGAAGGAGCGGAATTATCCTTATTGGTTATATATTAGGGGCATGTCCCTACCATTCGCTCTTGGGGAGGGGATTTTGGCTGGAATGGTGACGCGGAATGGATGCATATATGGAGCTCGAGAATGCTGGGTTATCGTGGTACTCTGCATACCCCCATACAAATAGCAACATGTGTGTGGGCAGGGTTTAGCATTTTTCTACCTGCTCCTTGTCGACATGCACGTATCCTTGCGATGTGTTTTGCTAGCGGGGCGCATCATGCAATCAGGAAGCGTGGCAGAAGTTTCGGGATATGCACATCACTACGGAGTGCTTGGGCAGACATACTGTCATGTCATCTCGACATACAAGTGTGTATGGAGGTGTCGCGGCCAGAAGTTCGTCCGTCCGGTCCGCCGTCTGCAGGTGTGGCATATAGTGAGCTGAATATAGGGGTATATTTGCCACACCCTGTCTATAGTTGTAGTTTTGATGATTCAATTTTTACAATTACACCTTTCCAGGCTGCACAGCCGACATGGCTGTTTTCCAATTCGCGTAACCAACTTCATCCAACCCGTTGACGGGCAAAGCCATATATGTAAGCATATATTATCCCACTTACTCCGTATCGATATAAAAAAGAACATCCCAGCGGTAATTTCTTTTAAGAACATAACGAATAAGAAACCGGTAAATACCCCTGTTTTCTATTTGCCGTGGCCATCTCATCTCAATCAGTTGCGTTCCCAGGTCGAAAGGGTATCAATAATTTGGAATCAAGTAAACCACACAACATGACATGCAGGCAGGGAATGAACCAGCCAAGGAAAAATGATGCACATTGCCCCAAGCCCAAGAACCCCTTTTCAACCCAGAGAAGAATATGGAAATAGAAACGTAGAGTAGGATTTTCGCGCGATGGTTTCAACGGTATCCGTCCGTGGGGAAAACGAGAGTATTCTGGCTAGCAGAGAGCAGAGAAAAAGAAAGCAAAGCAAAGACCCATATCCCCAAGGCATAAATCGTAGCATAGATGCAAGGAGCAAAGGAAAGGGGGTGGAATTAAGTATTATGTAGTAAGGAACGTCGAAATAACCAAACGAGCGAGTGAGATGTGAATGCGAATGCAGAGGGTAGAGTAAAAAAGTATGAAGGAGATGCCATAAGAAGTAACAATAACGATGGGAAGCATACAAACCATCCAAAAAGATATCCAGCATACCCCAAAAAAGATTCGTGAAGTGGTAAATAGCATAAGATCATATCCCAGGAGACAAGACGCCAGCAGCCAGAAAACCAGAACCCGAACCCAGTGGGACCACACAAGCGAAAGGGGGAAAAAAAAAAAAGAAAAAGAAAAAGAAAAAGAAAGAAACCAAGAAAGAAATTGACAGGTATTTGTAACCATGGCAGTTGTAATCATCTTCTCCGTTTAGCCTGTTCGTCACCGTAGCTGTCGACATCGTCCCATCTTCTCTTCGCGCCCTCGGGATCAATAACGCTGGCCACACTACGTTGCCAGTCCCTGGCCCCCATGACAACGGGCAGCAAGTTGTACTGCTGTGCAGGCATGGAGACCTGCGTAGGCTGGTTAGGATCGACCAGTGGCATGAGGGGCTGGGAGTAATCTGAGTACTGGGCTGCGCCGGAGCCTGGGCTGCCATTGGCACTTGCCATGGTAGAGGAAGATGGGTAGAGAGAATGGGGGTCAGGAACCACTGTGCTGTTAGTTGATGATGTTGCGGAGGGAGGTGAGTTAGAGTTTATGTTCCCTGAAAAGGCGAGGTCCCATTGTCTATATCGGAGAGTAGTTAGCTAGTGTGACACATTATAGCAATTGCAGTAGTTAATACGCACGTTATGATTCTCGAGGGATTCCAGCTGTTCTCATCGACAAGCGGCATTGATGTGATTGGAGGTGGAGCGCGGGTAGTGTCGTAGGGCTGCAGCAGGCCATATGTACCCGTTGCAGGTGACTCGGGCTTCACGCTCGTCTGCGTAGAAACAGGTGGACTGATGGGGTATGAGTCGGAGAAGGGGAGATTCCCTGTGCCCTGAGCAGGTTCTTGGGCTTCACTGTATGATGGCGACGAATGGTACATCGCATCACTGACGGGCAGAGACTGAGACGGGGGCCCGACTGGACTGCCATAGGGGAAAGTTGGCTTCAGCTCGAACGGCTTGTTGATGTCTGCGGAGAAAGCAAGACGTAGGGCAGCAAGTTGTGACTGCAACTCCGTCATGGGCCAGGAAGAGCTGCATGATTCCAGAACTCTCATGTGCCGAGTAAAATAAGACCTGGAATCTTTGTTGAATTCCGGATCTGGCGAAGTGATGGCTACAAGATGCAGCATGACACTGGTTAGAATGCAGTAAATGGAGAAGTTGATGCCTCGTTGCATGCACAGGAAACCTGATACGCCAAACGAGGAGAGTAGGGCTTCCTGCAGCCGACAGATCGCCTTAGCCGAGCTGTAGCATATCGAGAAGTGGTGTCTCCATTCTCCGCCTGCTGGAAACGAGCTGGCGGCGACGAATTGGGGGCGATGGAGCATGATCTTGGCCAATTCAAAGTGCGAATGCATGTTTGCGAGAAAATGCGAAGGAATCCATGGAGGCGAACCATCTGGTAGGTAGGTGACCATGAGATCTGGTGGCAGGCTGTTGTACCAAGCCTCGAAAAGAGGGTTGTTACGGGCAAACTGCGGATTGGCGCCCCAGTCCTTGGTCTTTTTCACCTTGTGAAAGACGTCCACTATGCGGCGAATATTGAGAGCATTATGGACGAAGTAGCTGAATTGTCTTGATCGTTCGACTTCGTATGCATCGAGGTTGGGGATATCCCAGGACGGACGGATCTCTACCGTGTCAGTCTCCACGCCAAACTCCGAGCGTCCTGTCACCGGTTAGTAAGGATTTGCATGAGAAGCATGGTATGCATGGGATGTATGTATGTATTTTCAGTATCTTAGACATACCTTGAGGCCCTCCGACCATTATCTCGACAACGAGAATGGTCTGCCAGACGCGGGTGCGAATGAGACACTCCACAGTGTCATAGCCACACAGCTTGCCCTCTGCGTGGTATTGGTAATGCTGATGCAGCTCGAGATCCTTGGCCATTGAAATGATCGTCTTGATCGTCTGCCATGAGCGGTAGTAGTAGCCTGGGCGTGGCATGGCTTCTCGGGCCTTCATGATAAGCAACAGAGCCTGTACGGTGGTGAGCCGGGGCGCTTCCATGAATTCCGGTTCGAATTCTACCACCCGGTTAGCAAAAGTAACACGCACAAGGTAAATGCGAGGGGAGGAAAAAAATAAGGGAGAGAAAGTAAAAAGAGAAGAGAAAGTACGTACTGTTAGCAAGGGCAAGCCACTTGGTAGCCTTTGCGGTATCGTTGAGAGCCCTGGCAGAACAGGCGAAAAGGGCACTGAGCAGGAGAGGGGAGATATCCCACTTCTCCCGCCGCCATTGCTCGTAGAAGTAGTTCCTAGGGATTACAGGGAGGTAAGGATGTAGATCATCAAAGTAGACTCTGAAGTACTCGAGCGCCTCAGTGTCGGAGGGCATGAGCTCTGCCGGGAACTGCAGGGACGAATTTGCGCCATTGTACAGCGGTGGCAGAGACTGTTCGCACTCGGCCAGAGCAGTCTGTGGTTTTATATGGTCCTTTGACTCTTGATTTATATACGGTGCTAAGAGAGATGTTTGTGTTAGTATGCATCTGAAACAGAGGGGGCGTTTTGAGAGCCGAGAGTGTCTTACCAATGCCAGTTTCGTCAATCTTGAGCTCGTTGAAAGCCGTTGTAAGGTCGCCCGAGTTTGTTGGGGTTTGTGGAGGCGGCTCAGAAACCTGGATAATAGGCTGCGGCGTTGATACCGGGAACGGTGGTGGCGGGTTTCTATGTATCTGAGTAGGAGCCGGTGGTGGTGGTGGTGGTGGTGCCTGCGGATGTTGGGGGTAGTGAAAGGCTTGCTGTAGCTGTCCGTGGGATGCGTCTACGGGCGAATGGTGGTAGAACCGCCCGTCATCCGTAGGTGAAGTGAGATACTGGTGAGGCTGCTGCTGCTGATGCTGCTGGGCCTGGTACAGCTGAGAATCGCTCTCGTAGCCGCGGAGGTCTCCGGTCCGTCGTGCTGGCTCTGCCGGGTAATACTCCCGCGCATGGAAGGACGGCTGCGAGGAGGTGTGTATCTGCGAAGACGAGGCCGGGAGAGCAGCAGGCGGCGGCGGCGGTGGAAGAGCACCTGAACCTGCCGGAGGAGCGGGTTGGGAGAAGTCGAGGATCTGCTCGTGGGCGGCCGGCTCGCTGTCCTGGTCGATGGAGGGTGGGATGCAGACGAGCTTGAGTCTGGTGCAGGCCGAGCAGGGCCAGATGTTGGTGGTAGCCGAGTCGCACTTGATCTTGCGCTTGCGACAGCCATTGCAGGCTCTCATCACTGCAAAGTGTCAGTCTCTCTATCCTGCATCTTCTTGTGTGTCTCCGTAGGCGTAGGTAGTAGTAGTAGGGGGGGGGTTCCCTACCTTTGAGTCGCTTGTGTCGGTTGTGCTCGTCAACGAAGACATAATCTACCACCAGTCAGCGTCTTTTCTCCAGTAGATCATCATCTCAGCGAGGATATCAGGCATAGCTCACTCTTGCGGCCCTCATGGCGCTCCCCGCCCTGGCCGGCGGGCAAGATGGTGCTCTGCATGGCGTCTCAGCAGCGGGCGGCGACGGCGACGGCGACGGGCAAGACAGCGCAATCAATCGCAGTCCGGCGGGCAGAGCAGACGGCAGCACGACGGCGAGCAGCGAGAACGGGTTTCTCTGTCTCTGTCTGTGTGCGTTGGCGTCGCCGGCGGAGGGCTGGTTTTGGCTGGCAGTTGTCGATGTCGTCTTTGTCGTTGTCGTCGTTGTAGTTTGTAGTTGTTGTAGTTAAGTCGAGAGTAGTCGGACAAGGCGAAAGCAAAAAAAAAGAGCCGCCGAGGAAGCGAGACGACGGCCTCAACAGCACAACGACAGCGACAGCGACGGGTGACAGTGACAGGATCTAGACAGGGCGTGAGGCACGACTTGGGGCTTTCTCGTTCGTGACCAAGAGAGATTCCAGAGGAGAACGACTAACTAGCTGAGGAAGAAGAAACGAGAGGAAGGGCTGGCTGGTCTGCTCACTAACTCACTAGCAGGAGGCGACTGTGGGCCGGCGTTGGAGCAGGATAACTCTCGAGCAGAGCAGAGAGACAGAGCAGAGAAGCAGAGAGAGACAGCGAGGTCAGTCGAGAGGAGATCGATCTATTGATATCTTCCCGTCTTGCTGCTAATAATAAGTATACGCAAATCTGGAGTACGCACAGCAAGAGGTGCATCATCGACGCCGCCAGCAGCCAAACGACGAGCAGGACCAGCAGGCCGGGAAACCTTCTGCCGTTCCAGAAGCCAGGCGAAACATAAAAAAGGAAGAGAGAGAGAGAGGCAGAGAGACAGGAGAGAGGGCTAGAGAAAAAGAAAAGAAGCGCCGGCCATCTGCGGGACGAAGGCTGGAGGGAGAGTTAGTCCAGTCCTGCTCTGAATTGCAGGGATAGCCAGCGGTCGAGATTGATATCAGGGAACAAGCGACAACTATCAAGCAAGAGACGAGACAAGACGAGACAAGACGAGACGAGACGAGATGCAGAACTCGAATCCGACGCTGTTGAGCGCGGCTGACCTGCCCAGCCGGCAGAAGAAGGGCGCAGAGTCCCAGGCCAGGGTGGACAGCATCTTCACGACCGAGTCTACCTTTGATCCCTTTGCCAGATACCAGGACGAGGATGGCGAGAGCAGTCAGGACGGCAGCAGCCAGGACGAGCTCGAGGAGCCCATCGACGAGCAGGAGATATTCGGTATGTCTCTATATCTACATCTAGTTATATCTATCTCTACGTCTAGTTCTATGTTCAGGCTAAAGGTATATGGATATTGACACGGTACAGACCTGATTGCAACGATATCAGACCCCGAGCACCCGATCCCGCTGGCAGAGCTGGCCGTCGTCTCGCTGCAGGACATCAGCATCACGCCGGCACTGCCTCGCTCGCCGTCGTCTCCCCTCCGCAAGGTCACCGTCCTGCTCACCCCCACCATCACCCACTGCAGCCTGGCCACCGTTATCGGGCTTGGAGTGCGCGTCAGACTGGAGCAGGCCTTGCCCCCGCGGTTCAGAGTCGACGTCCGGCTCAAGGAGGGCTCGCATAGCACGGCAGACGAGGTCAACAAGCAGCTCGCAGACAAGGAGCGGGTGGCGGCTGCACTGGAGAACCAGACGCTCATGGGCGTCGTGGGGAAGATGCTGGAGACCTGCCGATGACTCCTCCCTGCCAGTGACCTGACCTTAGTTTCTAATATGGGTATGAAGAGGCTGGTAATAGCGGATTATGTGATGGTATACTCGGTATACTCGGTACTATGGGGTGGAGTGGTATTATATTACGACAACTACTGCGGACATGGGTCTGAGGTAGCATATGAAGCAGATGAAGCATAGGAAAGCAAGCAGCAGGATGGAAGGAGGACCAGCGTAACTGCATGTAAGTGTATGATACTTGTGTCTATCTTTATGGCATCTGCCAGTGTCTTCCCCTTCTCAGCACGCCGAGCAGCTAACCAACGATGGCCCGTCTTTGTTATTTTTATCTCTTTATTGCTTTCTTTTCTTCTTCTACTATTATTACTATATTCCTTCCCGTCTTCCCTGTCCGCCACTGACCAGTCTACTAGTATCCAGGAATGGACATCAGTCGACTCGATTTTCTCTTCGGTTGCCTGGTTCGTTTTCCCACAGTGACGGTTCGGGTTGTTTTTCTTCCCCTTTACTTCTTCTGCGTCTGCCCCTGCAGGACCAGAGCAAGATCGTCGCAGGCATGGTGGGCTTGTCTGGCTCTCCCACTGTCTGCCCGTCTGCCTGTCTGCCTGTCTGCCTGTTGGGCCGTCGGGCTGCTGGGCTGTTTTTGTTTGTGTGTGTGCGTGGGATATATATGACGGAGGGTAGAATTTCGATGGCCTCCGCTCGAGTGATAGCTCCAGTGTGCCGGCCATCCGCCGTCCCTCGCAGTCGATACATCTTATATATCGAGGGACTCCAGTCTCCCGTCTCCAGTCTATATGGGGTTCCTCCTCGGTGGCGTCTTACCGTGGTAGGCAGTTCGACTGATGCCCGGACTCAGCATCACGGCCGCAGGACTCCAGGTGTATCTACCTGCCGCCCGCCGCCCGCTGCTTCGTATAGCCGTGTATCTAAAGTGTGTGAATATATATCACCGTCTCGTCTGCCTTCACGGCCGTCTCTCGTAATGCAGGGTTCATTCATTCATTTAGTCAGCCATATATATAACTAGTTACGCCCTTGATATCTACTCGAAACATGGAGATCGAGAGCGAAAAACTCGACTCTGCCTCGTCTCTCCTCTAAGCCTCGTCCTGCCCTCTGCTGAAGAAGAAGAAGAAGAAGAAGAAGAACAATAATAAAGAAGATGCCTGCGTCCGTTGCAATCGTGACTGGCGGCGCCGGCGACATCGGCCAGGCCATCGCCCGCAGGCTTAGCGACTCCCACGACCGGGTGGTGATCCTCGACCACGACGGCAGCAGACTCGACGCAGCCCTCGCAGCCCTCGCCAGCGACAAGTTCGAGCGCTGTCTCTGCGACATCACCGACAGCTCGCAGGTAGCCGGCCTGCCTCGCCGCATCTTCGGCCCAGAGGAGGACGCAGGCCCGGACGGCGGCGCTGCTGCGGTGCTGCGGACGCTGGTCAACAACGCCGGCGGCTCAGCAGCCTACAGCCTCCACGAGACCTCGCCGCAGGCCTGGCAGCGCGAGACGGCCCTCAACCTCGACGCAGCGTTCCTCTGCTTCAACGCCTTCGAGGCTCACCTCAAACGCTCGCGCGGCTCCGTCGTCAACATCGCCTCCGTCAACGGGCTGGCCGTCTACGGGAACCCGGCCTACAGTGCCGCAAAGGCCGGCCTCGTCCACCTCACAAGGTCCATCGCCGTGGAGTACGGCCGCTTCGGCATTCGAGCCAACGCAGTCGCCCCTGGCACCGTCCGGACCGCCGCCTGGACCGCCAGACAGCAGGCCAACCCGCAGGTCTTCCGTGATGTCGCGCAGTGGTACCCGCTCAACCGCATCGTCGACCCGGAGGACGTGGCTCATGCTGTGGCTTTCCTCGCCAGCGAGCACGCCGCGGCCATCACGGGGGTCTGTCTGCCCGTCGACTGCGGTCTTACCGCCGGCCAGACGGCCGTTGCTCGGACTATAACCCAGTCGGAACACTACTAGGAACTCTACTTTGACGTTTTTTTTTCTGGGGATATCAGAAAGCTTGTGCTGAGCCTCTAGAACTTATAACCAACCAACTATCATTCTCTGGGGCCGAACGGAGAATCCGAAAGGCAGCGGCTGAGGCAGAGAGACAGCAAAGGGCAGCAACGGAGAGAGAAGAGAGACTCAAAAAAGGGATACATGGAAACAGGATACCCCATATCTACTACGGAGTACACATATGGACGCCTCACTAAAGGAAAACGTGCGTCCGTTTGCTATATACCATGCGCACTACACACGCCTTCTTTACTACAAGGAAAGAAAAAACAAAAAAAAACAAACCCACAACCACTCAATAGATTAGCCCCCTTACCGTCCCACAGCCCTTGTTATGGCACTCGATGTTCCGGTCCTGCATCTGTGCCATCCGATATCAAAAGAAGAAGAAAGGGAAAAAAAATTCCACGTCCGGCCTCCCCCTTCCATCTCCCGCGCCCCCTAACCCTCTTCTCCCAACATCCTCCCCTCCCCTTCTCCCTCCCAACTTCAATCAAAAGGAAAAGAGAACTATCATATTGCTCGAGAAATGGCCACGGAGTCACGCAGATCCCCCGGCCGCTCTTGATCATTCATCCCTCGCCTTGCTTCCCGTCTCTGTTCTCTCTCTCTCTTTTTTTTTCCTTTTTGACATTTTGTCTTCGTTCTTAACTTGGGCCTCTCTGCCTTGCCAGCAGAAGTGGCCCATCCCCCCCACTTTGCCCTGGCCCGCAGGTACCTGAGCCGAGCTGCAGTTTGCTCGAATGATCTCCATGGAGTTCAAATCGACCCCAAATGGAGGATCATGATGAGGCCAAGCCGTCCAATTCTTGCCGTCCCTAGCCAGCACACACGCTGTCCCGTCTCTGGCCCGGACTGAAATCCCTCTTGCAATCTGTAACCTGCATCCTGCTCCCATACCCTGCCCTCCCCAGAGAAAACTCGAACGTCTAATCGCCCTTGCCATGTCCTTGTGCCTCGTGCTGCATCTTGCTGTTCCATGGCGCCCCCCCTCGTGTCCTGTCGTGTGCTGTGCCCTCCCATCCCGTCCCATCCCGTCTTGTTTTGTTGGTGCTTTCTTTGCAGATACACGTTTTACTCTATGCCTCTTATGCCTTTTATGTGCTGCTCTTCCCTGCCGATATTGCCCCTCATCTTATTGTATCGAACTTTAACCAGGCAGCGGACGGACGGACCGGGCACCGACGGGCACTCGCATAGGACACGGGCATAGGCAGGTATAGGTAGACGCTACCTTACCAGACCATTCCACATCCCTTACATTAATGTTGTGATTACCCAATTTAACATATCCTTGATCCTCAGACTTTTGCGCGCTCCGCTGGCGTCGCAGTTATTGGAATATGGCGTGACGAAGTTAAATAGATTTTAGATCACATAATATCAAGGGTTTGGTTTGGTTTGGTATATTACTTCCCCTCCTCTGTAGACCTAATATCTGTTTCTAAAGTGCAAGAGTAGTCCACGGCTTTTGCCGAAGGTTGGATTCGCTTCGTCGCCCGAACATTGGATAGACCAACGCTTAGTGAGATGCTGCTTGTTTGTTACTCTTCGAACGATTGTCTTCTTTGTCACACCCAGGCATTGGCTTGCCTGCTGTGCTACGTTGTCGGGATTTTATGGTGACTTGTCTCGGCTACATACAAGTAGTTAGGCTGCTGTTTATCCAGAGTCTGCTATTGACACCTTCTCCACCACTCTTCAGCTCGCCATCGTTAACATAACTATTTATGCAATGTCTCAGACAGCAAAGCAGTACAACCTTTGCCTCCCATCTAGATAGAGCCTCAATATTCTAGAAACGTCAACGCACGTCACCTAATTAGGATGCAATTCAACAAACCAGTTAACGGGCCCTCTGCTAGACCCAATTGTTTCCAATGCAACATTTCGGATCATGCATTCCTACAATTGCTACCCAAAAATATGCCAGCAAAGCATACCACTGGCTATTAACCGTTTATTCGCAGTAGGTTGTACGCCTATTCTTCCTCCGATTATCCCAACCATCAAACACCCGAGGTGTTGGGTTGGTCTGCAAATAGACAAGTATAAAAGGGGCTATCCCCATCAGCATTCTCATTGCTCTGCTCATAGTTATCTGGAGTTCCGACCTTGACACAACTACATATACCACTATACAGGCCCAATCCGTTGCCCATCGTTGAATGGTATGAGCAGTACACAATCATATATCAATTATATTATGACACTGAACTGAGATTCTGATCATAGACTTATCCTGCTCCCTTGTTGTTTGTGTAATTCGCACTATATAGTTACCCACTATGAAGATTTTTATGGTACTTGCCGTACTCTGCGCTACGACGTACGCTAGACCGGCAGTTGCTCCCGATAAGCCGAGATTTGGCTGCGTCCCTTGTCAAAACCAACAACAACGGTGCTGCGATACGGAACTTTACTGCTGGGTTCGCGCTTGTGATACCTCGCCTACTCATGGCTGGTAAGTATTCTGTCCTCACATTTGTTAGCTATTGCTAAGCATTTGTTATGAACGGCAGATGGAAATTCACTTCGAAATGAGGATACTATATTCAATCGATAACTTAGTTGTTATTCGAGCGAGTTATGAGGGGGAATAGGGAAAGGATACAAAATTTCTATTATAGCGATAATCATTCATTATACTATGGAATGTTATGTTCTTCATTAGCCAGTAGTCACTTCTTGAGATATCAAGTCGAGATATACTCTATTCTACTATTCTACTGACCCCTTACCCTGCAATTTGAGATTTGATATGGGAAATTAAGGTTGGTGCTCCAAGATGACATAATAACCTTAATAGCCATCGCGTTGCTTCTTTAAAATAGTTCTTGATTCTAATTGGCTCAAATTGCCTGGCCAAGCGCCCTGCCAAGCGCCAGCCGCGTGATTTGGCCATTCAAGGTTTAGCCTCTGGCCGCTAGCGCGGGAGATATAAGGCTTGGCATCACGCGTGCTTTCTTCATGGCTTTTCGCTTGTGCATTCAAATACGAGTTCTGGGGCGAAAGGAGGCACCCTTGCATGACCACGTTATTGTATAATTATATAAGGAGATGCTGGTCGCTCACATGCTTCCCTTTGTGCGTCAGGTCCGGACAAGTATATCGGCCTCCCAAGGATCAAAGGAATAATGCTCCTCCCAGCTCCTTTGTCGAAATACGTATCGTCTCTCAAGTCGCTGAGGCAGAAGTGGCAGAACCACGCTGCTTCTCGACCAGAGGATGATAAAAATTCACTTTTTGCCAGGTTAGTTACAGTGTTCTTGTCTACCTGGGACCTTGGTTTCACTTCCTTTGGAGGCCCGCCAGTGCATTTTCGTATCCTCCATCGGCGATTTGTCGAGGGTAAAGGAGTCAAGGAGAAATGGATCGACGAGCAAACTGTGAGCGACTATCCGAATTATTCATAAAATTCTCATTGTGCGTGGCTGATTGTCCTGTCTCCATAGTATCAGGAACTCTTTGCTATCTGCCAGGGTCTTCCAGGGCCAGCGAGCACAAAGCTGCTATTCTGCATTGCATTGCTTCATGCAGGATTTATCCCGGCACTCCTTGTGTTCTTTTTATGGTGGTAATGACTACTCCGTTTCCCCGGTATTCCGAATGTAATGGTTTTAGCTCATCGATTTTAGTCTTCCCGGGGCAATTGGCATGTATGCTTTCTCTCTGGGTGTTCAGCGAATTGGCGAGACTCTCCCTGAACCTGTTTATCCTTTGCTATCTGGACTAAACTCATCGACTGTGGGAATAATTGCCTTAGCAGCAGTACAGCTGGCAGAAAAGGCCATCAAGGATAAGTTGACCCGCATCCTGGTGACCCTTGGTGCTTGCGCCGGCCTATGTTACAATGCATTGTGGTATTTCCCATTGCTCATGGCCGTTGGTGGAATAGCCACTGTTGTCTGGGACGGATGGCTACATCAGAAGATACGGAGCTTTCGACTGGATCGGAAACGAAGAAATACCCATCCTGAAGCCGCCGAGGAAACGGCAGCGCCACAGAGTCTTCAGGCAGGGGACCAGCAAGGCCATGGCAATTCAAGCGGACCAGAGGACAGCACCCAAATAAGGCCGCGCAGGACAAACGCTCCCGGTGGAAGTAACGTACAATGTGACCAAGCAGGTCTTCTCACCAACCCAAATCAATCAGCGGAAGCCGATAATCCGCAAAAGCATGTTATCCGGCTCAGAGTTGGCATTATAATTACTGTGTTATTCTTTGGTATGACTTGGTAACTACGCACCTCGAGTGGAAATATACTAATTAATCATGTTTATAGCATCCTTCATAGCCGTGCTTGTGGCCAGAGGTGTTCTTCGCACCCCACCCCTGGCTCTTGACCTTTTTGCTAGTATGTACCTTGCCGGAACCGTGATCTTCGGTGGTGGTCCTGTTGTTATTCCACTTTTGCGATCATATGTCGTGGATCCCGGTTGGGTATCAGGCAGAGATTTCCTCCTTGGTCTCGCTATTATTCAGGCATTCCCCGGCCCAAATTTCAACTTCGCTATTTTTCTCGGTGCTTTAGTGCTACAGAAATCACCGTTGCCTACCATATTCGGTGCCATTCTCGGTGGATTGGGAATTTTCTTGCCCGGCATCACTTTGGCTGTGGCGGTCCAGAGCTTCTGGGCAGTGCTGCGAAAGAGAAAATGGGTTACAGACTTCCTTCGGGGGGTTAATGCAACCGCAGTTGGCTTGGTTTTTACCGCAGTTTACCGTCTATGGGAGATTGGCTACCTTACACCTCAAACCACCCGTGGACAAAGCTTGGGCAAGGAGCCGTGGTGGGTCGTTATCGCGGCGGTGACTTACGTTGAGAGCGCATGGTTTGGTATCCCACCACCAGTTGCAATTGTAATGGGTGCAGTCCTCGGTCTTTGCTGGTACGGTGCTGTTGGACGGTGATCTTAGTCCCGTTTCGGTGTGTTAGTAGATTTTGCTTTCTAAGGTGTTCATTGGCAGAGGGTAGCCAGTCTGTCTTCGAGTTATTACATACAAAATTACATTGACAGTCGACAGCACTACCAATTCAAGCAGGAGAGAGATACCCTCCTAGCAATAAAAAGCCTAGCAATTGATTGCATATTAACTCCATCATTAGTAGTTGTACATTCATAAAACTAATCCTTCCTTTTTTTATGTAAACTCTATGTATTATTGCAATCATGTTTCGCCGAGGATACCGCTCTCCTTCAAACCTTTCCAAAGCTCCGGTTCCAAAAACTTGCTAACGGTGATATCTTCTGCAAGACCCTTTCTTCGGCGAGTTTTGAGAACAAAGTCTCTTGCAGTTGCCATGGGACTTGCCATCTCCAGCGGCCGGAGTTTGATATCTCTGTCCAATGGGTCTCCCGGCACAACACTCCATTTGTCAAATACTAAACTGACAGTTGCCTGACCCTGGGTATGGATTCTGAGGTCGGTCTCAAAACCGAAGGAGTCAATGACGGGAATAAGTCCTCGAACAGAATAAAGAGGAGTTCCTGCGATAGGACCATCGGATAAGACGTGCCCACGTCGACGAGAGAGGACAGTGTATATGGCGGCGACTGAGTCTGGAGGACCTGTCATAGCACAGGTATAAATGGGTTCCATCAATCGGGGAGATGCCATGAGGAATGACGAGTAGATGACACGACGAGTGGCCGGGATGATCTGCCCACCGCCTCGAGAAAAGGCTTGATCGGCTAGTTGGATATCTGTAAGACGGAACTTGGTGTTTCGAATGGCTAGGAAAAAAAGTATCGTTAGCAGCTATTATTATAGAGAACAGGTTTCCTCGCCAAACTCGCGAGTATACGGGCTCAGAATGTATGGTCAGCTTACGTTCTTCACACAAGGGACCCTCTCTCGTTCCCCAGCTGAAAGCCTGGCGGATAAAGTCCCGTACTGACCCAAGTAGTTTCTTGTCTACCTTAGAAGGCAATGTGTCGTCCTGAAGAATATTTGGTCCCATATCGTCAGGGCCAAAAGCCCAAATACTCCTTGCGGCTAGTTTATCCCAATCATATTTTTCTTCAAAGAATTGACCGACTTTTCGAATTGGATCGTGAATGTTGACACGACCACTCTCGATATCTTCACTGATACCATCATCGAGAGGTTCTGCAATCATCGTGATTTTATTCTTGGTGTTGGCTGTGACGGAATAGCACATAATGGCAGAGGTCTCAACCACGGTTTCACAAAATCTTGTAACCGGGTCCGATACCTTAAGTTCCATTTCCGCGTATAGTCGACGGAGGTCGTGCAGAACACAATCCATGTAAAGCTCCCCAGTGCCCAGTACAATGTGTTCACCTGATTCCTCAACTCTTGTAGATATCAGAGGATAGCTTTTGTTAACCTTCCGAAGTCCCTCGAGCATCTTAGGTAGCTCTGATGGATTTATGGGTTCAACAGCCACCTTGAACACAGACTCTGTCATATGCTTGATAGGCTTAAATATATATGCTTCCTCGTCATCTTCAAGTTTCAAAGAAACAAGAGTTGCAGTTTTGATGATGGAGTTATCTACTCCGCTGAGGAGCACCCAGTTACCCGCTGGGACGCCACTGGTAGGAATGTTATATCGGGACTCGGCGATGAACGTGTCAGAAATGGTTGCAACGACCATATCCTCATTATCATCCACTGTATACCCTTCTCCTAGTACTCTGACCTGCTGTCCTGCCCTTGCAGTTCCGCTCATGATGCGCCCAAAGGCATTGAACCCAGCAGCATCTGGTGTTCCATACAACTTAGTGACATGCACAACTAATGGACCATCTTGATCACAGGCTTCCATGGCAGCCGCAACTTTTGTATCCCTTGGCCCAGTATAGTACCTATCCAGTTTTTTGCTAGCCCCGTCAACAGGAGAAGGGATGTGCTGAACGACCATATCAACAAACCCAGTAACAGGGCCAAAGAACTGGGCACAAACTAGTTTTAAGAGCACCTTTGCATCGGATTTCAGTTGGGATGGTTTTAAGTTGATTCCAAGCGTTGCGAGGGTATCTTTCAGGTCTTCCGGGCTCTCACTGATGGTATGGGAATAAAGCTTGTAGATGGGTTCAAGGATGAAATGGACAAAGGATCGCTTCGATTGTTCTTCCATACCCTTGCGCGTAAACTTGCGGCTGCGAGGATTGAATAATATATCACCCCATAGTCTTATAGCAAACTCGGAGAGATCAACTTTCGCATATGTGTCCGCGTACATTTTTGCGAATGACTGGAGGGTAAAACACCAGTTCATCGAGGCACATGCAAATGCAACGTTGCCCTTCTCGGGGCTTAGCCGTCTCTTTTCCCCTTGCCCAGGTATTGTTCTCTCGATGACAGTGTTTACCTCCTCAACCACATGTTTCAGCTTGAAGTAGGCATCTGTTGGCGGTAGTTTTAACTCCAGTATAAGTCGGTCGAGCTTGTTAACAATTAGAGTGAGTGGTAAGTCTTCTAATACCGCGTGCTTGATGATTTGCTCTGTGTTGATCTGGACACCTTCAACCACATCCACAACAAGCACTACTCCGTCTACCAGTCGCAATGACGCGGCGACTTCATCCACGAAATTGACATGCCCGGGGGTATCTACTATGTTGAAGAGATGAGATTTCCCTTTCGTACCTTGTAAAACAAGGCTCATCGGTGCTGATTTTATCGACAGTCCACGCTCTCTCTCTAGAAAGTGCACATCTGTGTATCTCAGCTGTTCATCCTTAGATTTACCAGTTCGTTTATCAAGTTTTTCCGACAGATCGTGCGTCTCCATAACCAATGTATCCATAAAGGCTGTCTTTCCATGATGCAAATGACCGGCCAATGCTATATTTCGAGTTTGGCTAGGGTAGTTTAATAGATCTGTCATGAACTCTCTAGAGTAAAAGACCGGTGGTAGATCTGCTTCCTGGACAGCAAACTTCTTCTGCTGAACTGGCGCGATAATTGGTTGTGACAGTGGTTGTGTATCTTCTTCTTGTACTTTCGTCTCGACATCTGCGCCGTAAACTTGTTGTGCGGTTGGGTAATATTGCTTGTCTTCGTGAAGAATCACTGCATTCGATGGACCTTGGTCTAATAAGAGATGGGAGCAGTTAGCCATAGACAATAAAGGTGAACCCGCTAAATCTCCTACCATCTATCTCCATGAGCTCCTGGCCATGAGCAGCCGGGGCTTCCACTTCCGATTCAAGGTCATAATCAAATTGCTGTGCCTCAACGCCGCCATGTTGCGATTCTTCCTCGGACTCTTCACCTCCAATATAATTGCCGAACCTGGGATACAATTAGCTTGCTTTCTATTTGCGCAGCTAGAGGAATTGCCGTTATATCCATATCCAATCCATCTCTAGAAAACTTACTCGTCATAAAGGTCATCCATGATGTGTTAGCACGCGATCGCAAGGTTCCGGGAGGAATGGGTTGACAGAAAGTCGCAGAGAGTCGCTAGTCAAATGAGGGATGGCACTTTAAATTGTGCCACTGGCCATGAAATGGGACAAGACTGTGATGGATGTGGCGGCTGGTTAGAGCTCCAGGTGCTCTGGTAGAGAGATACCTCAAGGCTTCGCGTTTATCAACTTCGACTTCATTTCATCTTGATAGAAACTGCGCCAAGACTTTTTAAGCTCAGAAGCTTTACAATCACGTGCTGAGGTCTTGGCTCGCCCGATATAAAAGGTCAACGTTGGCACAGCTGTTACAACACATTCTACTGCCTTGCATGTTTACAGAGTAGCAGAATGATAAAGGATCAATCTGGCACAAAGACACTCTGAACTAGTTAATGCTTCTCGAACGTTCATCGATGAACCATGGATGATGTACAACCAAGAATACCCACTAGTTTTGGCCCCTCACACGCCGACGGCAAAGACATGACAGGGTATGTAACAATCTACAGCATCCCGTCAACTACATACAACGCTGCGGCCATGGTTATTACAGTAAAGCAAACAAGAATGTCTCTTGTTGGTTTGATACCAAAAATTGAAAATCTCTTGCAGAGATTATTATACAAGAATTATATGACCAAAAATATATGGCCGACTTTTGGACGAAGCCCGAATTCTGAGGGCAGTGGGGAGTCGCGCGATTAACCAGTCCATTTGAGAACGGGCTTTATTCACCACTGCTGTCAAAGAAGCCATTCATATATAAGAAGTTTGAGTTGATAGTTGGACTATAAAGAAGCTCACGAGAAAACAAAATGCTATTGGGAAACACTTTCAAGAGTTGAAACTTGGACAGTCTGAAACTGAGCAAGCGGGTACCACAGCGTGATCATGAAGATTTCAAGCCTTATCATTTTCCCCTTCCTGGGTGTCGTGTCCGCTGGAATTAATGGCAAAAAGCCGAACGGTCCAACGTATGCTGGTACCAACCCGAACTGTACTTGGTATCTTGACCTCGTTGATGATAGCTATACTTGCGAAAATATCGAAAGTCAATGGGATTTGAAACATGAAGTCTTTGTGGCCTGGGTAAGTCAATCAATATTTTGATCACTTCGAAGGAATTACTGAAAAAGCGTCTAATGGAATGTGGTTAGAATCCTGGTTTGAAGAAAGACTGCAGTGGGCTCAAAATCGGTCTCTCAGTTTGTGTGGAAGCACCGATGGAATCAATTACTGCAACCCCTACGTCAGAGGCCTCAACACCTGTGAAAACATCTACCACCTTACCTACCGCTAACGGGCCTCCCTTACCATCGCCAACCCAAGATGGTTTGGTGGGTAACTGCACAAAATTCCATCGGGCTGTTAGCGGTGATACGTGTGGTAAGATTATATCCCGGTATAAACCCGTAACGTTGGACCAGTTCATTGAGTGGAATCCGGCGGTCGAGAAGGATTGTTCGGGACTTTGGTCTGGTTATCACTACTGTGTCGGTATACCTGGGACACCCAGTGCACTTCCAACGAGTATATCGGCTAGCACATCGCGGAGTAGCACAAACTCACATACGACTGTAAAACCTGCTGCCCCCGGGCCAACCCAGGATGGCATTGTCAACAACTGTCAGCGGTGGCATAAAGCGCTATCTGGGAACACCTGCGCTAGTCTTCTTAATCAGTATGGAACTTTTACTCTAGAGGAGTTTATCAAGTGGAATCCAGCAGTTGGAAAGGACTGCTCCGGCCTCTGGTTGAACTACTATTACTGCATTGGTAAGTTCTCATTGACGTACGAGCAGTGCTCTTAACTAATCAATATTGTCTAGGCGTACCTGGGACACCTACAACGAAGAAACCCATGCCTAAACCAACCCCTACGGGATGCAATAGCCCTGGTCTTCCTTCTCCAACTCAACCCGGAGCTATATGCCAATGCAGCAAGTGGCACCAGGTCAGACAGGGGGATACCTGCGACAATATTACTCGGAATTACCGAATCTCAATCTCAAAATTCAAAGAATGGAACCCCAATGTTGGAAAAGATTGCTACGGTCTATGGCTTCGGTATTATGTTTGTGTCGGGGGAAAATGAATCTGGGATGGAAGAAGGTCGTAAGAAATTGTGAGGTTTTTCTACTGGTTCCGCCCATGTACTCTTGTAGGCTCCAGCTTTAAATGGAATCTTCTAAGTGATTACTAGTTATAAACCTCGGATTTATTGTAGAACGATGGTCTCATACCATATTCTAGATTCGCTTGGTTGCAATATGTAAGTATGATATCTATGCGGATCATCCAACACCAGCATATATAGACAAAGCTAACCGCTCAACAAATGGCTTAATCTCCTAGAATGTTGTGAAGGATATAAGTTTTCCCTTACACCGAGCCTATGAATAACTAAATTATTTATGGTATTGCTATATGTATCTATCTTTCTTCATAGTCACTTCCGTGGATTAGCTGATAATATAGAGGACACTAGGGTTTCTCTCTTAGTACTATAATAGCCATTCTTGTTAGAATGGTGTATACATGGTGTTTATAAATGTGTCTATGGCGTCCAGCCTCAATAGCTAGTTTACTCGTCAGATAGTTTGTTAATCATTTGGCCGTGGGGGTGGCTTGGATAAAACCTGTAATATCAGAAATATTGTTGATACTACTGACACACTACGCATGGTGGCGTTTCACCACGATATCATGACTTCATCCTACCACTGCAAGGTCGAATTATACACTACTACAAACCGTGGCTGAAAAACATGATAAATCCTGAAGACAATCTAGATTAATTTGTGCGGAGGGTCAATACAGAAAACGGGTGAGAATACTCCGTACTCCTGTAAAAGTTGCGTGAGTAGCTCCGTTACTTGCCACACTCATTGATCCTCTGGTGGCTGACTGATAGCCAAATCCACACAGAGATATTGACTTTCACGGAGTATGCCATGTTAGTTGTTAATGCAGTTCGCATATCAAACTCCGTTCTCACCTCCAAGCGAAAGGATCGGATCTTGTGCAGACCAAAAATGAGCCTGATACACGTGGAGAAGGCGGTTGTGAAATTAACCAATAAAAAGCTTCAGAAGACAATAATGACTAAGCACGGATAGCTTTAATTGGACCGCCTCAACATCCAAAGATCTTCGTCTCGACTTCAACTTTCCTCACATCCACTCTGGAACTGGGGGAGTTTTCATCTCAACGAGGGATAAGAGATGAGTGTTTCACCTCATCTTGATGGCAGGCCTGGGAAAGGCCCGCATAACGTGGCTCAAAAAGGCCGACAAAGCAAAAAGAAAAGGAGGGTCGCACGTATCTTGTGCAACGATTGATCATATTGTACTCTGGAGCTCGCAACAGCTTGGATATATCCAGATAATAGAAACGCCATCACAATTCCTGCTCCACAAGGAGGGTCGCCTCGCCAGACATGTTTGACACTCAGACTATTTAATCTTTGACTGAAAAATGGCCGTGGCTCTTCTTCGAAAGATGAAGCGTTTGCAACCCGTTTCCTTAACTTCTCAATTCTGTCTCATTGTTGGGAATCATTCTCTTTGAACAATATTCTGTTGCTCTCAGTTTACTACGTCCGACATCCCGAAGCACCTACATCCCCAGAACACACTACCAAACTCCATTCGGCGAGCTCGGTCTTAGTACTGAATACTCCGCCTAAAAATGGGCTCAATCGCAGTTGAGGAACTCTTAAAGGAAAGGGAGTCATCGGCTAGCACATCCTGCACGCCTATGAAAGCTGTTTCCAATTCGCAAGATGTTCCTCCTCCTATTGCAATTGTGGGTATGGGTATGAGACTCCCGGGCGGTATCACCTCTGCAGAAGAGTTTTGGGACTTCCTGGTTTCAAAGGGAGATGCGCGTAGTAAGATACCAGAATCTCGTTTCAACATTGATGCGTTTTATAATAGCTCGAAGCCTGGCTCTGTTAGGACAGAGTATGGCTATTTTCTAAATCAAGATCTGGCTCACATAGATACGTCATTCTTTTCCATGGTGAAATACGAAGCTGAAAGGCTGGATCCCCAACAAAGACTGCTACTTGAAGTAGTATGGGAATGTCTAGAGTCTGCCGGCGTAACCGGCTGGCGTGGAAAGGATATCGGCTGTTTTGTTGGCTCTTTCGGGGAAGACTGGCTTGACATGTCAAGTAAAGATACCCAGGACATTAACAGAGTCAGAGCTATCGGTGCTGGAGATTTTGCGCTCGCAAACAGAGTCTCCTATGAGTATGATCTCAAGGGACCAAGGTTAGAATATCCTTCTTTATAGTGAAAGTTAATGAACTAAACCCCTTGAAAAAGTATAACGTTTCGAACTGCTTGCTCAGCTGCTATGGTTGCTCTACATAATGCATGCCTCTCTCTTTCCTCAGGAGAATGTTCAGCTGCAATTGTCGCAGGAACCAACCTTGCTCTAGCCCCGACGATGGCAACTACAATGTCCGACAACTTGGTTCTTTCGCCTAGTGGAATTTGTCGATCCTTCGACGCTGACGCTGATGGATACGGACGTGGTGAAGCTATAAATGCAGTTTATATCAAGAGACTTGAAGATGCAGTTAGAGATGGAGATCCTATTCGTGCTGTCATTCGCTCTACCGCGACTAACTGCGACGGTAGAACACCTAACATTTCGATGCCTGGTGCAGAAACCCAAGCAAGCCTTATACATCAGGCCTATAGTCAAGCAAAGATATCTGATCTTTCTGCAACTGCTTTCATTGAATGCCACGGTACTGGAACTGTCATGGGAGACGTCGCTGAATTAACAGCCGTTGCAAAAGCTTTTGGAGAGAAAGGAATATATATTGGGTCGGTGAGTACTATGAAACTGAGTCCTGGTATTTCATGGTCCGCGAAGCTCACTCGTGTCTAGGTCAAACCTAACGTCGGGCACTCTGAAGGTGCCTCAGGACTTACAAGCATCATCAAGGCTACTTTGGCCCTTGAGAATAAGATCATACCCCCGAATATTAATTTCAAGACCCCGAACCCGAAGGGTAAGAAATTTGTCCGTAATTTCTTTAAAAGGTGATATTAACAAATTTCTTAGTGCCCTTTGATAGTGCCCGGCTCCAAGTGCCTCTAGAGCCAACTACTTGGCCCCACGACCGAAGTGAACGTGTCAGCATCAATTGCTTTGGAATTGGCGGCACAAATGTGCACGTAAGGGATAGTAATGCATGATTATCTCACTAAATTATTACTAACTTAGGCAGGTCATTATTGACTCGGCTGCGTCATTCACCGCTATGAATAGTGAGTACTTAGAGAGACCTGCGCCGCAAAATAAGTCGAGACTTCTCGTCCTGTCAGCAAATTCTCAGAATTCGCTTCAACGACAAGTCGAAAATTTGAAAGCTTATGTGGAAAGTCGGCCGGAGGTGTCAAATGATTTATGCTTTAATTTGGGGGCTAGAAGGGAACATCTCAAGTACCGAGCCTTTACAATTCTTGAGCAAGAAGGAAGTATTGATACTGCAGGCTTTGAAACATCTCAATATACCAAGTCGCGTAGTATGGTTTTCGTCTTCACAGGCCAAGGGGCACAATGGGTCGGCATGGGCAAAGAACTACTACTTGAGTTCGATATTTTCCGGAATGATATCAAAGCCATGGATACGGCCTTACAAAAGCTGAAAAACGCCCCATGTTGGAGTATAGAAGGTATGAGTAACATCCATGATTGCCTTTACGGTTACTAACCCCTATCATTTCACATTTTCAGATGAGCTGTTGAAATCCAGTGAGGATTCTAGGGTTAACGAGCCTGAATATGCGCAGCCACTTTGTACAGCTGTGCAAATTGCTCTGTCGAATCTCTTAGAACTCTGGGGCCTTTTTCCCACTGGTGTGATCGGTCATTCAAGCGGCGAGATTGCCGCTGCCTACTCTGCCGGCGCCATTACCTTGGAGTCTGCCATCATTATTTCCTACTATCGTGGGCAGGTGACAAAATCAATTTCTGAAAATGATGCTACACCCCAAGGCGGAATGGCTGCTGTTGGGCTTAGCCCGGAGAAAGTCAAACGCTATCTTATTGATGGCGTGGTTATTGCGTGTGAAAATAGTCCACAAAGCGTGACTATTTCTGGCGACAGCGACAAACTTGACAAGGTCATTGCTAAGATTCAATCAACCGAAGATGATATCTTTTGTCGGCGTCTTCGCGTCGGAGTTGCGTATCATTCTCGTAAGTCTATCCGATTACTCCTTTTCGTCTAGATCAGTCGGGATTAACGTATTAACATTAAAATTAGACCATATGCAAGGCTTGACTGGGCTATATCAAGACCTTATCGGGCCACATATATCCTTTAAGGACGCCATGATTCCATTCTACTCAAGTGTGACGGGAAATATCATTATTGAACCCATTCAGCTAGATGCAAAATATTGGGCTGAAATTTTATCATTTACTGTTCTATTTTCAACAGCGGTTGGAAGCTACCTTGAGAAAAATGGTGGTAATGCGTTGTTCCTAGAAATTGGACCTCATTCTGCTCTTTCTGGGCCTCTTAGGCAGATCTTCGACGGCCACCAAGCAAAGCTGAATGTCACCTATATACCTACACTTATTCGAGGTGAAGGTCAGAGGAAAAGCCTGCTGACTGCAGCAGGGAGAGCCTACATGAACGGTAGCCCTATTAGTTTCTCAGAAATTAATGGCCCTGGGAGGGTGCTCACTGATCTCCCAAAATATCCTTGGCAACACGACGTGAGATATTGGGGGGAGAACTTAATCTCCCAAAGATGGAGAAGTCGACAGCACCCACACCATGAGATCCTGGGCTCGCGTGTTTACGAGACAAGCGACATAGAGCCTACTTGGAGAAACTTGCTATACGTGGAACACACTCCTTGGATCTGGGAGCATAGGTTAAATAAGGAGATTGTATTTCCCTGTGCTGGTTACATCGCCATGATCGGTGAAGCTATCTATCAAATTACCGGGTCTCATGCATATTCAATCAGGAACTTGTTCATGAAGAGAGCTCTCATATTGGAAGATTCTAGTGTCCTGGAGCTAGTCACTAGCCTGAGGCCTGTGCGGCTTACGGATAGTGCTGATTCCAAGTGGTACGAATTCACCATCAGCTCCTGTAACGACAATACCTGGCAAAAGCACTGTACAGGCCGTGTGATCCCCGGTGACATTGAAGTATGTCGATTCAAAGAACATAAAGGTCCATTCATCAGACAAGTACAGGCAGACCAGTGGTACTCCGCACTGGCAAATCGAGGCCTGCATTATGGCCCTCGGTTCAGAGGCCTCGAGAACATTACTGCGGATCCGATTGACTACCAAGCCACTGCGTCTATAGCTGATGATGAGAATCTACATGAGAGCCACTACTCACTACACCCATCAACAATTGACCAATGCTTACAGCTTTTTAGCGTAGCTTTCACGCATGGTATTTCTCGTCAAATGACCAAACTCAGCATCCCCGTGTCTATTGAGAAACTTTATATTAGCACAGGGGCCCTGTCAATGGCTGCCCACGCTAAAGGCACTGGAAGATCTAGCAGTACGGCAAGTGGACGTGTGGTTATGACATTGGATAATAAAACTGTACTGTGGATGGAGGGAGCCCAGTTCTTTACAGTGGACGAGGAAGATACAAGCTTACCAAGGAGACGCTTGATATCACGATGCGTGTGGAAACCGATTGTCCTATTATGTTCCATTGCGAAATTGTCGGGCTCAGCCTCCAGGCCATCATCCGTACACTCTCGCCGGATCGTAGGGCAGTTTACAAATCTATTGATTCTCGAGTGTTTCCATCGAATAAAGCACCTCAAAGCTGATTCTCCACACCTAGTCAAATATCAGGGGTGGATTATATCCCAGACAGATCGTCTTAGTAAAGGGCTGGATGAACTATTTCCTGAAACTTCTTCGTGGGCAGCAGCTTCTTCTGAAGCCCGCCTGACTGCTATGGAGTCCCTAGTGCGAGAATTGGAGGTTGAATCTCCAAGGGACATGCCGCTCATTGATATCTCCAAAACTCTTCTTGATCATTGCCCTCAAATAATTGAAGGCAAAGTAAGTCCGCTGGAAGTTCTCATGGAGGATGATAGAATCAAGAACGTATACAATAATTTGTGTTGGACGTCTGGTTGGTCTGATTTTTTCGGTCTATTTAGCCACTGGAACCCAAATTTGAGAGTATTGGAGATAGGTGGTGGAGTAGGATCTGCCACAGCAACAATGCTGCTCCACCTAGCACCTGCAGGAAGGACTCGTATGTATTCCAAATATACGTTTACTGACATATCCCCTGGAGTGCTACCGTTAGCAAAAGAGAGGTTTAAAGACTTCGAAGAAATAGAATATTCCGTGCTTGATATTAGCAAAGATCCGACAAAGCAAGGCTATAGCCCAGAGAGTTTTGATCTCATTATTGCTTCGAACGTGCGTGCTTCAGTTATATTCCTAACCACAGTTTGCTAATTTTGCTATCAGGTCCTCCACGCAACTCCATGTCTAAGTGAGACTCTAGAGTACGTACGCATGCTATTGGTTCCTGGAGGTGGCCTTGTACTGGAGGAACTTTGCTCAGGTATGCTCTTTAGTCATACATTATGCCCTATTATCCACTGACCAACTAATCTCAGCCATACCTATCTTCAATTTTATCATGGTAGGTAATCATTCAACATCTTGGCTGGCGATTTTAAGCTAAATTTGGTATGAAAATATTAGGGTGTCCTTCCAGGTTGGTGGCTAGGAGGTGGGGATGGCAGAGAGGATACCCCCCTTGTAAGTCCTGAGCGATGGGGCCGGGAACTCCAGAAGAATGGATTCAGTGGGGCAGAAGCAGTGTTCTATGACTGTGAGCAACCATATCACTATGGCGCTGGTATATGGTCGCGGCGTGCAGATATAGTCCCAGTTAAAGGAGATATATATCTCCTTCATCATCCCACGGTTCATGAATGGGCGTATATAGCAGAGGCACAGCTTTCCCAAAGGGGCTACACGGTACATTGGTGTACCCTGGACCAACTTCCTGCAGGCAAGATCATAATTTCACTCCTTGACTTAGGTGGCCCATTTTTCGACAAAATCTCCGAAGGAAACTTCCGCGCCTTCCAAAAAGCTATGTCAACTGCAACCAATTGTCGGATGATATGGGTAACACGAGGAAGCCAGCTTGAGTGTTCAGACCCTCGATATGGTTTAGTTCTCGGCCTGGCTCGTACGCTTAGATTCGAGATGGATGTGGATTTTTCCACGTTCGAAGTTGATAAGTTTGATGAAAAGACTGCTACTTCCCTCTGTGATCTGCTTAAGGAGATGCAAATCTTCCGCGAGAAACCATGGCTGGACCAGGATTATGAATTCGCTGTACGTGATGGAGTTATTCATATTGGCAGATTCCATTGGACGCCTCTGGATGAGGAAATTACCACGACCAACAAGCCCAATATGTCCAAAGGTCTACACATTGGAACCTATGGTCTCTTGGATTCTTTATCCTGGGTTGAATACGAAGAGCCTCCAGTTGGGGGAAACGATGTGATGGTGGAAATAAAATACACTGGGCTTAATTTTAGGGTATGCATAGACAGTGTACTGGGTTTCTAGCGGAAGATACTTACTTGCTAATAGGACATTATGGTGACATTGGGTGCCCTTGGTGACACAAGTGAGATTGGACTTGAGAGCTCGGGAACTATTTTCAAAGTCGGTTCAAACGTCAAGAACTTGCGTGTTGGCCAAAGGATTTTAGCTCTGGGTATCGGTCTTCTTCGTACCAGGAAGGTGATACCTGCAAATCACTGTGTCCCAATCCCCGATGGATTGTCTCTAGAAGATGCAGCGACAATGACTTCGGTATATGCTACCGTGATACTCTCCCTAATACGGCTTGGAAATCTTCAAAAAAACCAGGTAAAAAGAAACCCACCAAATTTCTTTGGCAATCTTTCAAACTGACGAAAAATAATAAAAAACGTAATAGTCTATACTAATCCACTCTGCATGTGGCGGTGTTGGTTTGGCAGCAATCCACCTTTGTCGAACCATTGGGGCGGAGGTAAGGATAACGCAGCTCTTCATCAACGACGTCCGCTAATGATGTATGCAAGATCTACGCAACTGTTGGAAATGAACAGAAACGGAAGTACCTTGTAGAGAACCACCAAATTCCCGAAGATCATATATTTGATTCAAGGAGCGCCTCATTCTTCGACGGTGTCATGCGACATACCAATGGGAGGGGAGTCGATCTTGTCCTGAATTCTCTCTCTGGCGAATTGTTGCATGCCTCATGGCGTTGTGTTGCTGAGTTCGGTCGGATGATTGAACTAGGGAAGAGAGACATCATGGGCCATGCACAGCTGAGTATGGATGGATTCTCTGGAAATAGAGCATATTTCGGAGTTGACCTATTCCGACTCGGCGAGACAGACGCGACTATGTTTGGACAGTACGTATTCCTTTTCGCTTACCTATGGTTGTTCACAATATATGCCTATCAGACACTGATGAATGAGAAGGCTATGCCGAGACGTTATTGAGTTTTACCAACAAGGAAAAATTCAGCCAATACAGCCGACGACGATATATGAGGCTACGGACATTACTAGTGCCTTCAGGTACATGCAGACCGGGAAACATATGGGCAAGATCATCATAAAAATGCCAGAGGATCCAGCAGAATTACCAGTCGCAAAGAACAACTTAAACCTTTCTCTATCCCCAGGAGGGTCCTACTTACTGGCAGGCGGACTTGGCGGACTTGGTCGTCCTATTACGACTTGGATGATTGAAAAGGGAGCCCGTAATTTCATATTTTTGTCGCGATCAGCAGGAGAATCTGATTCAGACAAAGCTTTCCTGCGCGAACTGGATGCCCAAGGGTGTACAGCTACCGTAGTGAAGGGAAATGTAACTGAACTAGACGATGTCAAACGGGCAGCTACTGCTAGCCCAAAACCAGTTGTTGGCGTTATCAACTTGGCTATGGTATTGAGGGTAAGTGAAACATATATGAGGCACATCTACTCTTCTAAAGCGGGTCACTGATACAGTAGACAGGACGAAGCCTTTGAAAAAATGACCTATGATGACTGGAATGCTGCGCTCGCGCCCAAAGTCCAAGGAACTTGGAATTTACATAACGTCTTCAAGGACGTTTCCCTGGATTTTTTCATCCTCACTAGCTCTATATCTGGTATGAGAGGTAACTTTGGCCAGGCAAACTATAATGCAGCGAACACCTTCCTGGATACCTTCGTGCGCTATCGCAAATCTATGGATCTGCCAGTCTGGGCTATTGACGTTGGAGCTATGCAGGAAATTGGCCATTTTAGCCAGGATAAAAACCTGGTGAAGAAGGCACTTGCCAACTCAATAGAAATGCCAGACAACTCCTATCTCGTCGATGCTTTGCAGGTAGCCATGTTGAAGTCAAAGGAGTCCGAGTCAGGCCAATTTGCTATAGGACTGGGTACATCGAAACCTCCTCCTGATAGTGGTAACCACCCGTTGTGGCCAAGAGATGCTCGATTCACCATTAATAAAAACCTTCAGTGGAAATCTGATAAGGCAAACACTACTAGCATTGTAGACCTCAGAAGCTTCGTTGAAGACATCAAGAAGGACCCCAGCATCTTAGACTCGCCGGAGAGTAAGAAAAGAATCGCAAAGGAACTGAGGGTACTGATAGGCCCGCGTGCGGGACTTGATGAAAATGCAGACGACGAGGAGATCGATAACATTGTAATCGACTCTTTGATGTCTATCGAGATCAGAAGCTGGTTCCGCCGGAATTTATCGTTGGACGTACCACTGATTGAAATCTCAAATGCAAAAACCGTCGGAGGGCTCACAGCAACTACCATGAATGCATTGCGCTGTAAGTATCAGTCAAAATCCACCGAAGATGATGGGAAGGATAGCGGGATATCTACGAGCGAAACCCCTGATGAGGGAACATTGAAAAACGATATACTATTGGGAACTGGATTACAACCTACCCCAGGGCCGACTATTGACTGGAAATGCGAGTCCGAGGGCCGGATATTCTTAACAGGTGCTACCGGTTTTATTGGTGCGTGGATGCTAGCATCACTCCTTGGGCGGCCTGATGTTAAAATTGTTGCCTGTCTTGTACGAGCAAGGGATGAAAATACTGGCCTGCAACGCATCAAGGAGACTTTTAAGAAATATGGGATTGAATGGAAATGCGATGAGAAGCTGGCAGTCATTCCGGGAGATATATCCAAGCCAAAATTGGGTCTTGAAGGGGCTAAGTTTGATGAATTGTCAGCGTGGACAAGTGCTGTCTTTCATTTTGCTGCGCTGTCAAATTTTCTAGAGCCTTATTCTGCTCACCGGGAGGCAAACGTTATTGGAACTTTCAATATGCTTCAATTTGCGACCAACAAGCGGCGAATAACTTTCCATCATAGCTCCAGTTTGTCTGCTTGTGGGCTAAATGCATATCTCGGCAAGCAGCACATTTCAGAAGATCAAAAACCGGAGGTTGATCTTAAGAAGGCTGGCCACCATATCGGATACTCGTACAGCAAGTACACTGCTGAGATGGTCTTATGGAATGCCATATCGAACGGAGTGCCTGCGTCTATTTATCGTTTCAGCATGGTTCTGGGACATAGCGTTACTGGTATTGGGAACGATGACGATGCCACCTCGAGAATGATGTCCAACTGCATACAAATTGGCAGCTATCCCATTGCCCCCAAACAACGCAGCCAGTTTGTTCCAGTGGACTTCGCTGTTTCGTGCATGCTGGAGATTTCCACATCCCTGGAAAATATCGGCCATGCGTACAATGTGATACAACCAGATCAGGAGAAACTGGTTGATCTTCCGGCGACTTTTGATATGTTAAGACAATGCTGCCCCTCGCCGCTACGGCCTGTTCCATACGAGGACTGGCTTCAATCTCTTGCAAAATTCCGAGCTGGTAGGATGAGCGTCTTTCTTCCAGAGATGGAGGATAAAGAGCACGAACGCCGCGACATCTGGCAGAATATTCACGCAGGTGAGCATCGTTACGGTACTGATAATTTGCGTCGGGCCCTCGCACATCGTCCAGAGATGCTACAGCTTCCTTCTATGGACAAGCTCATGAAGGTATGGTCGGCCCAGTGGATCAAGCAGGCTACCAGAAGGGAGCAAACATCTCTTCTCTAGGGCATATCTCTGCACCAAGTTTGCTTAATAGCTTGCATTCCCTATCCTTAGATGATTTAACTGTAATCTCTACAAACATCCATTACTTATATCGTATGTTCATTTGATCCCTAATAATTTCATCTTCAGGGGCAACCTTAACTATATAGTAACACACCCATACACGTAAAATACACAAACGCTGACAGAAAGCTCAAAAGTACTGTAATACGAATACAACAGGAATAATGTTTTGCCGAAATATTATTTGAAGAGAATGCAAACAGGCCCAACATGCCTAAAGCGGCAATTTCTGAAATATGTGAGATGAGAAATGTACATAACGCCTGGAATAAAAACATAAAGTAGATAATTAGAACGATTCTCAATTGAAAACTGCATTGTAGACGCCGTAAATATAGACAAGCATCGGGAAGAGAGATGCAGCTATAGCTGGGTAAAAGGTGCGTGTTCTCCGATAACGCTCACTCGCCCGCCCGCCAGGCTAATTATCTAGTTTTTGGGTCCGCAAGCTCAACAAAACCATAAAAAGGGCTACCAAACCAACGGCATCTCGTCTCTTTGCGCTGTCTTCCCTTTCTTCTACCCGCTCTACATATTTGAACACTTTAACTTTAATATAATAATAATCTCTAGATCTCTCTTACCAGCAAGATCTCTATCCGTCAAGGTTCCTCGCAATGTCTTCTCGTCCTCCAGTTTACATCGTATCGGCAGCCCGAACCCCAGTGGGCTCGTTCCTTGGGTAAGTCTTCAGACAGCTCTCCTATAGCTATTGTTTGCCGGTGACACTGGAGAAGCTGGGATTGGAGATATTTGAGAACCTGTACTGACTTGACCGGTTGTGTAGCTCTCTTTCGTCTCTCACTGCCCCTCAGCTCGGATCCCACGCGATAAAGGGTATATATATTGCAGCCTAAATTGGGTACTGTCCAGGGCTAATGGAGTTGGATTGCAATAGCCGCTCTTGAACGGGCTCAAGGAATTAAGCCAGAAGATGTGGAAGAGGTCTTCTTTGGCAATGTCCTGTCCGCAAAGTAAGGTTGTCCCTCCTTTTGGCGGGGGTAGCTCTCGAGCTAACGGGGTTGCAACAGTGTCGGTCAGAACCCTGCTAGACAGTGTGCACTGGGAGCTGGACTCTTGGATTCTACAGTTTGCACTACTGTAAACAAGGTCTGCGCCTCAGGTCTCAAGGCTGTCATTCTCGGTGCCCAGACCATCATGACTGGTAACGCCGATATCATCGTTGCTGGCGGAACTGAGTCCATGTCAAACACCCCCCACTACCTCCCGAATATGCGTACCGGAGCCAAGTATGGCCACCAGAGTCTCACGGACGGTATCATGAAGGATGGTCTGATGGATGCTTATGGAAAGCAGGAGCTCATGGGACTCCAGGCCGAGGAGTGTGCTCAGGACCATGGATTCAGCCGTGAGCAGCAAGACGACTATGCTATCCGCACATACCAGCGTGCCCAGGCTGCGCAGAACTCCGGTGCTCTCAGCGCAGAGATTGCACCAGTTGAGATCCCCGGTTTCCGCGGCAAGCCATCCACCATCGTCGACAAGGACGAGGAAGCCAAAAACGTGAGCAGCCCCATTTACATAAGTAGGAATCAACGAGAGACAAACGGCTAACGTAAACCCATCTAGCTTAACCCCGACAAACTCCGAGCCATCAAGCCTGCTTTCATCCCAAATGGCGGCACAGTAACGGCCCCTAACTCATCCCCCCTTAACGACGGCGCAGCAGCCCTCGTGCTGGTCTCTGAAGCCAAGCTGAAAGAGCTCAACCTCAAGCCCATGGCTAAGATCCTCGGATGGGGTGACGCAGCCAAGGCGCCCAGCAAGTTCACCACTGCTCCATCCCTGGCCATCCCCAAGGCTCTCGAGCACGCTGGAGTTGAACAAAGTGCCATTGACGCCTTTGAGATCAACGAGGCATTCAGCGTTGTTGCATTGGCAAATATGAAGATCCTCAACCTCTCTGAGGATAAGGTCAACATCCACGGTGGGTCTGTTGCACTAGGACACCCGCTTGGAGCTAGTGGTGCGCGTATCCTGACTACTCTTTTGGGTGTCTTGCGTGAGAAAAAGGGGAAGCTTGGATGTGTGGGTATTTGCAATGGTGGAGGCGGTGCTAGCGCCATGGTTATTGAGTCCCTGCAGTAGATTGATTGATTGATTGATTGATGTTAATGAATGCCGTGCGGTAAAAGGAGAATTGACTTTATCGATATTTTTCCAAAGTCTGATTTGATTGATGAACAAAAAACAAAACATTTCGGGGTCATTGAGAAGAAAACAAAATATCACGTCCAGAATGAATACATAACTTAGCTTAAAGCATGGTTAGAAATACATTATCCCAAGAATAAAGCTAATAAATTACCGAGGTATGGAAAGAAACCGGGAGTAAAAAAGGCGACCCGACCTACGCAAAGGCTCCTACTAAGGCCATCAACGACGCACCAGCAGCAACAGCAATACCGGCCTCAAGCCGATTTCGTCCTTGCAGAACCTCATAGCTTCTATCACTCAGGAAGTCCTCAGCAAGGAGCTCCACCAGCCCAGCAAATAGTAGAAGACCACTACTGAATGCGTTCGTCAGTCCAACCATGAGCAGACCCGTAGTGCTCGCTGGGTCGTATAAATTATGTACACCGAGTCCAATAGCTTGACCTATAGGCGTAGTTGCCCCGTATGCAAGAGCCATGAGCCACGGTCTAGGTGACGAGGCAGGGAACAGCGCCGGTATGAGAGCCGCTATACGTGCGCCGAGAGCAAAGCCTTCAAATGTCTGGTGGAAGGATATAGCGACTAGAAGGACGAGGAAGTTTGCACCCGTGGCTACGGAGAGAGCCATACCGATGAATATGCTGTGGAAAAGAATACCGGCTTCGAGAAGGAGGCATTGAAGGAGTTGCTTTTGAGCACTTTGCTCGCTCATATGGCTGTCGTGGCTATGGTAGTGGTGATGATGGCCGTGATGTGTAGGGCGTACGTATTCCGACTCGTTATCGTCCGGCTGCGGATCGAGTTCTTCAAGATCAAGGTCCAGATCTTCATCATCGCTTGCGTGGTCTGCACCTGCATCTCGACCATCTTGACTTCTTGCATGACCATTCTGCATTAGCGGACTTGCTCCATCGACCAGGTTCTCCGTCGAGTTGCTAATGATTATCCTGGCCGGTGGATTCCGTCGTACTTTGCCCATTCGTACAGATGAGCCGTTCTCATGTGCGTGACCGTGATTGTGCCCGTGCCCGTGTCCATGGCCATGACCATGTCCGTGACCATCACCTATTAGCGTATCATACTCCGATCCATGAACATGCCCAGCCCCCTTCATGGCAAAGAACATTTCAATGCAAACGACTATTAGCACCGCAACCATGGCTACCAGCCCGGCAAAGGCAGGATAGCCCTTATTCCAGAACCGCGGCAGACATGGGCTCGTCAGGGATATGAACGCCGTCGGCAGCAGGTGGACGAAGGCAGTAGCTATAAGCACGCCTGTTCCGAAATGGCGAGACAAAAAGAGAAAACGGCGCGGGATAGGTAGTTTAGGGAACCGTCGAGCTATTATGGGAAACGCACAGGCTGGTTGATAGCTGAATGTTAGCATGTCACTATCACTGCATAAGAGATATGTGGTGAATTGACCGTACCGAAGGTGCTGAGGGTGAGTATGAGGAACAACGCAGCTACGTGGGCTGGTGTATTGTATGTGTTTATCTTCTTACTTCCGCACGACCGTCGGAGGTACTCTTCTTTCAACTTGTCGAGTGGTATGGCGTCCAGGCCGGACACTGCAGGGGCTATGATGAAGCTGTTAGTTAGAATAGCGGCTTCAATGGGTGTCAAACGGAGCAGGCCAACTCACCCCCATCCATCCTGGATAAATTAAACCGTTTTCTTTCCTTTGTATCCGGCTATTGTCATATATGTATAGATAGATGTATATGTACGTATATCTTGGCCAGCAAGATATGGGCGTATATGTTGGTTTCCGCTCTGCTGCACTTCTCCGTCTCCGCAAAAAGTTGTCTGTTGTCCACTTCAGGAGAGCGTATATGTAACCATGCGCCCGTCATGCAGTGCATGCATCCATAGCCCAGATATTCCGATCGATATCCCAATCCCAATGGCCGTATATCAGTCTGTCTGACTGGTTCGGTCAGTTGGTGTCAGTGGAGACTGTCGTAGGTGAAAAAGTGCCGGCTGCGCAAAACAGCGCCGCAACGAGAAGAGTAGCGAGAGATCGGATCTCGAGGTAGTAGAATTGGTATGGTCTTCCGGTCAAGAAGCGTGGGAATAGCGCTGTATTGTGCTCCTGGGCTGTCCTGGTGGTTGTCTGCTGTCCTGTGCTGTCTTTTGGTCGTGTGTCAAGTTCGGTCAAATCCAAATTTCTTGAAGTCACGGGATGTCACGGCATCCATGGAGCTGGAGAGAGAGCGGGCTCAGTCGGTCGAAGACGCAGATAACGTAGAGATGAGACAAGACGAGAGTAGTGAGTATCCAGCAATGGAGATTAGATAGAAGGCGAAATTGTTAATGACAGGTCGGAAGATGCCGTCTAATAACAGGGCGAGACAGTGGCCTAGGTGGTCATTATGATTATCTGTCAGGGGCAATATCCAACTTAAGTTGCCAGGGGCTTCCTTGCGCATATTGGACTACTCTACATATGCGTCGAGACGGAGATCAATGATACGATAAGGGATTTAAGAGACAAATTGTTCATTGAAAGAGTAGATACAGGATACAAACAAGGGGTTTCATCAGACAGCCGGATGTCCCGAATCCGCTTCATGCCTCCTTGAGAAAAAGGAAAAAAATTGAAGATACACTAAGAGAAAAGAAAATGGTCGAGGGGTAAAAAAAAAAAGGATCATCTCATGAATTTAAAATCAAAGTAGAAGAGGTCAAAGGAGGTCGAAGCGGACACCGATCACCGGGGAGTGCCGATTCTGTCAACACCGAGAGGAAGTATGTATGTAGGTATGTATATAAACAGAGGATGTTATTTGCAAGGCATGGATATCAAGATAACAGTATAAAACGACAACGAGAAAGAAAAAGAAACCGTGACGGGCTAGTCCGGGCTTCTAAGAGGCGAGAGCGAAGTTGTTGGTTTTCCCGTCGTCGGCACAGAGTTTCTTAACGTCCTCGGGGTTGAGGGTCTCGGGGAACTTGTCGAAGCCATCTTTGAGAGTCTTGACGTAGAGGGTGCCATCGCCGCTGTTGAAGACAACGGCGACGGTGATTGGTTCCTCTGGACGATCAAAGTAGTAGCTGGAGCCACCGGATTTCGACTGTTCAGTGTGGTAGGTAGACTTGCAGCGCTTGTCACCGGGGGCGAGGACCTCGAGGACGTCGAACTCGCCGCATCCAGACTTCCAGCAAGAGCAAGCTGGGTCCATGGGGTACTGAGAGGTACGGGGGATCCTGGCGTTGAGCAGCCAGATGGCGGGCATGTCCTTGGGGTCGTAGATAGATGAAGCCTGTGAGCCAGTTACGGGCATGGCAACCCTAAAGAGGAAAATCTTATCCTCACCACCGAAGCCGTCTGTAAAATGCTAGTTAGTATGTGGACGGTTAAATTGTTGGTATATATGGCGTGGGGGAACCTACGGAAGGCATCGGCACCAGGACGGGTGAAGCCACAGCTACCATCCTCGCACGACTTGTCCGACATGATGATGAGCTCTTTGCCATCGGGAATGGTCGAGTCCTTGGGGAAGTTTGGTCCCTCGCCCATACCGAAGAAATCGTCGTCAAGGCCAAGTTTTTTAAGGGCGGCTCCGAAGGCCTGCTCCACACCTTTATCCCAACCACCATCGTTGTTCAAGAAAGAGACGCCCTCAGCTTCCTTCCTATCGGTGTCTACGAGGGCAACACGTCGCCAGTCGCCTGGACCAACGTTGACGGGACCATGGGGCTCGGGGTCCTTGGGCTTGTCACCACCCTTATAGCCGTTGCTCTTGACCTGAGGATCTTTGATACCAGGAGCACCAGGAGCAGGAGTGGGGGCAGCAGGGGCACCACCATTGTATTGGTTGATCCAGGAGACGACCTGGCCGTCGATAGTGGCGACGACAGTGTCTCCGACGGCGCGCTTCTCGTGGAATCGCTGGTGGGAGTGACCGTGACGGCGCTCGTGGATAGATGGCTTGAGCTCGCGCTTGGGTTTCTCACTGCCTCTGTTGTAGACAGCCATACTGAAAAGTTGCATGGGTCCACGGAGGTGAATAGACAGCTACTCGAGTTAATTAGCCCTTTCATGCTTTGTATCTTTCTCTCTAGACACGTTCAAGCTTACCTCCTCGCCAAGAGGACCGAATACACCAGAGTACTCATGTTTCTCAGACCCGCATTTACCGCCGCTCATGGAGGTGACCAAATCGTAGGTGCCTGAGGTAGAGAAGCCCGAGTATGTGATCAGGTCAACGGCGGAGCAGTACCAGTTGCCGCCATCATTGGTGCAACCGGCCTCAGCCGCGACAGTTGAGACGGAGGCTGCGAGCGCAGCTCCGAAGAAGAGAGAATAGCGCATCTTCTATATCGCCAGTCAGTCAGTCTATGTTTTTTCGATGGCTGTGTCTCTTGCGAAGACTCACCGTGAAGGACAGACAGGTCGTATCGTAATGAGCGAGAGTCTTAAGGAGCGGATAAGGCGTTGTCTCAGCAACGACCTTGAAAAGCAAGAACAAGAAAATGAGCGAACGAAAAGAGCGACGTTCGGTGGTGACGCTGGATGATGCGAGGATGTCGTTGCAAAGAA